>NC_069502.1:565941379-566073302 GCF_027579735.1 Bombina bombina
ATGATTCATTTTTAATTGAAATATCTGGCTACAGATGAAAGGAAGCTGTGTAAGTACATTTAATCCCTTAGGATGTAATGTTTTGAATTTATGGATTAGCCTAGCCTCATTTAACAATAGCTGTTTCTCCACAACTTCATTTGTACCATTCGGTTTTACTTTCAAAATTTAAAATCCTTTGTATTTCCTGGAAGATTTTCTTTAAAATGTCTAATTAATAGACTTATAGCATTTAAAAAGGATTCAGGTTTTATGTTCATTATCTTTTTATAAGTGATATAATCAAGGCTGTTATTAAATTACATGCGTTGCTCATACAAAGTCAGTAACCACTGTTTTCATGTATTAAATTACATTAACAGAATCATATAGAGGTTCCATAATATTTGTGTCTTAAACACATATGTCCAAAAAAGTCAATTGGAGACTATATCCCAACTCCAAATGTGCATAAGTGATCCCAGGATTACTTCTCAGTGAAAATGAATGCTGCAGTCTAACTCCAAAGCTTAACCTCAAATAAAACAGATCAATGTGGCCAATGGTGAATATGATGTTGCGAACCTAAAAATTTCGGTTCGCGAACGGCGGACGCGAACTTCCGCAACTGTTCGTGAAAGGGCGAACCGGGCGAACCGCCATTGACTTCAATAGGCAGGCGAATTTTAAAACACACAGGGACTTTTTCTGGCCACAATAGTGATGGAAAAGTTGTTTCAAGGGTACTAACACCTGGACTGTGGCATGCCGGAGGGGGATCCATGGCAAAACTCCCACGGAAAATTACATAGTTGATGCAGAGTCTGGTTTTAATCCATAAAGGGCATAAATCACATAACATTCCTAAATTGTTTGGAATAACGTGCTTTAAAACATCAGGTATGATGTTGTATCGATCGGGTAGTGTAAGGGTTACGCCCGCTTCACAGTGACAGACCAAACTCCCCGTTTAACATACCGCAAACAGTCCATTTGCACAACCACAAACTCCCCATTGCCACGAGATAGATTTGATAGATACATAGATTAGATAGAAAGATCAATAGATGCAATAGATACATTTGATAGATACGATAGATAGATAGATTTGATAGATCAATAGATAGATTTGATAGATAGATAATTTCCCAGACAGAGAATTACAAGACGTGCGGACTGGGACCCATGGTACGGTTCACAGAGGCAGTTGCGGCGCCCGAGGCTCTGATTAGAACAGAGCACTCTGGAACGTATCTGCCCTCGGCCGAAATCGGAACATTCTTTAGCTTTCTATCTGTCGGCCAAATGTCCGTCTGCCAAATGTTCTTCTGCATTTTGTCAGAGCACCGCGTGCAATCTACTGTGCCAACAGATATGAGTGGTCTGTCAAGTAGTACTATTCTTATCAGTTTAATACCTGTTACGTCCCCTATCAGGGTACGTGTATATGGCATGGATTTTAGGAACCGGGAGATGGAAAAGGATGCTTGGTCGGTCCGGCCACGAGATACATAGATTAGATAGATAGATCAATAGATGCAATAGATACATTTGATAGATACGATAGATAGATTTGATAGATCAATAGATAGATTTGATAGATAATTTCCCAGACAGAGAATTACAAGATGTGCGGTCTGAGACCCATGGTAAGGTTACTTCCTTTTGCACAATCGAGTACAGGTTGGGGATTGCCTTTTGTGCAAAGAAATTTCGGCTGGGTACCTTCCACTGCGGTGTCCCCTATCAGGGGACATGGTCATGTATATGGCATGGATTTTAGGAACCGGGAGATGGAAAAAGATGCTTGTTCGGTCCTCCTACTTCAAATTTGGGGCACTGCTGGTGCAATCTACTGTGCTACCAGATATGAGTGGTGTGTTAAGTAGTACTATTCCTATCACCTTAATCCCTGTTACGTGCCTTTTTTTTGTTTTGTTTTTTGAAGCCACAGTGCAGCACCAGAGGCCAGAAAAATTTGGCATGTACACATGCCTGAAAAATTTAGGTATTGTTGCAGCCGCTGCTGTAGCAGCGGCCAGAAAAATTGATGTTTGTTTCCCTGGCAGAAAGTGCCCTAAAACATTGCGGCTTGAACCCTAGTTGGTGGCGGATAGGTGACGCAAGTCATCCGGCATTCGAAGATAACATACAGCAGCTTCTGGACCATTTATAGCCCAAGGCAGATCATCTCATTGGGCCTTTTTACTCGACTGTATCGCCCAATGTCAGTCCCTTCGGGATCCATCCCTCATTCATCATAATAAAGGTGAGGTAATCTAGACTTTTTTTGACCTAGGCGACTTCTCTTCTCAGTGACAATACCTCCTGCAGCACTGAAGGTCCTTTCTGACAGGACACTTAAAGCGGGGCAGGCCAGAAGTTCTATAGCAAATTGGGATAGCTCAGGCCACAGGTCAAGCCTGCACACCCAGTAGTCAAGGGGTTCATTGCTCCTCAGAGTGTCGAGATCTGCAGTTAAGGCGAGATAGTCTGCTACCTGTCGGTCGAGTCGTTCTCTGAGAGTGGACCCCAAAGGGCTGTGGCGATGCATAGGAGTTAAAAAGCTCTGCATGTCCTCCATCAACAACACGTCTGTAAAGCGTCCTGTCCTTGCCGGGGTGGTCGTGGGAGTCAGAGGATTACTTTCACCTCTTCCCCTGTTAGATTCCCGTTGTGAGGTGACATCACCCTTATATGCTGTGTAAAGCATACTTTTTAATTTATTTTGGAACTGCTGCATCCTTTCCGACTTGCAGGAATTTGGTAACATTTCAGGCACTTTATGCTTATACCGGGGGTCTAGTAGCGTGGACACCCAGTACAGGTCCTTCTCCTTCAGCTTTTTTATATGAGGGTCACTCAACAGGCACAACAGCATGAAAGACCCCATTTGCACAAGTTTGGATGCTGAGCTACTCATGTCCCGTTCCTCGTCCTCAGTGATCTCACTGAAGGTATGTTCTTCCCCCCAGCCACGTACAACACCACGGGTACCAGATAGGTGACAACGAGCACCCTGGGATGCCTGTTGTGGTTGGTCTTCCTCCTCCTCCTCCTCTTCCTCAAAGCCACATTCCTCCTCTGACTCCTCTTCCTCAGAATCCTCTTCCAGCGTTGCCGCTGGTCCAGCAAGCGATGCTGATAAGGCTGTTTCTGGTGGTGATGGTGATCACAACTCTTCCTCTTCCTCTTCCTCTTCACGCTCATCTATGGCCTGATCCAGCACTCTTCGCAGGGCACGCTCCAGGAAGAAAACAAATGGTATGATGTCGCTGATGGTGCCTTGGGTGCGACTGACTAGGTTTGTCACCTCCTCAAAAGGACGCATGAGCCTACAGGCATTGCGCATGAGCGTCCAGTAACATGGCCAAAAAACCCCAGCTCCGCAGAGGCTGTCCTAGCACCACGGTCATACAAATACTCATTAACGGCTTTTTCTTGTTGGAGCAGGCGGCCGAACATTAGGGGTGTTGAATTCCAACGTGTCGGGCTGTCGCAAATCAAGCACCTCACTGGCATGTTGTTTCACCGCTGGATATCTGCAAAATTCGCCATGGCCGTGTAGGAACGCCTGAAATGGCCACACACCTTCCTGGTCTGCTTCAGGACGTCCTGTAAGCCTGGGTACTTATGCACAAAGCGTTGTACGATCAGATTACACACGTGCCATGCACGGCACGTGTGTCAACTTGCCCAATTTCAATGCCGCCAACAAATTACTTCCGTTGTCAGAAACCACTTTGCCGATCTCCAGTTGGTGCGGAGTCAGCCACTGATCCACCTGTGCGTTCAGGGCAGACAGGAGTGCTGTTCCGGTGTGACTCTCTGCTTTCAGGCAAGTCAACCCCAAGACGGCGTGACACTGCCGTATCCGTGATGTGGAATAGTACCTGCGGAGCTGGGGGAGTGCCGTTGATGTGGAGCAAGACGCAGCAGCAGAAGAGGACTCAGCCAAGGAAGAGGTTATGGAAGAGGATGGAGTAGGAGGAGTAGAGGAGGTGGCAGCAGGCCTGCCTGCAAGTCGTGGTGGTGTCACCAACTCCTCTGCGGAGCCACACATTCCATGCTTGGCAGCCATCAGCAGGTTTACCCAATGCGCAGTGTAGGTGATATACCTGCCCTGACCATGCTTTGCAGACCAGCTATCAGTGGTCAGATGGACCCTTGCCCCAACACTGTGTGCCAGACATGCCATTACTTCCTTTCTCACAATCGAGTACAGGTTGGGGATTGCCTTTTGTGCAAAGAAATTTCGGCCGGGTACCTTCCACTGCGGTGTCCCAATAGCTACAAATTGTTTGAACGCCTCAGACTCCACCAGCTTGTATGGTAAAAGCTGGCGGGCTAACAGTTCAGACAAGCCAGCTGTCAGACGCCGGGCAAGGGGGTGACTTTGGGACATTGGCTTCTTACACTCAAACATGTCCTTGACAGACACCTGACTGTGGGCAGATGAGCAGGAACTGCTACGGAAGAGAGACAGAGTGGCGGATGGTTGAGACCAGGAGGAGGATGGCTGCTTTGAGTTTGTGTGCTGCTTCTACTCATGTGTTCATTCCATTGGCGTTTGTGATGTGAGATCATGTGCCTTCACAAAGCAGTTGTACCTAGGTGGGTGTTGGACTTCCCACGACTCAGTTTCTTTTGGCACAGGTTGCAAATGGCATCGCTGTTGTCAGAGGCAGACACACACAAAAAATGTCACACTGATGAGCTCTGCGATGACGGCATTCTGGTGGTGGCAACATCATGCATTGATTGGCGTGCTGTCTGGCTGACCCCGGGTGCCGATGCATGCTGTCTGACTGTGCCACTAGCTCCTTGAGATGACCTCCCCCTGCTTCCAACTCGTCTCCTCCTCCTCTCTGTCTCCCCATCTGAACTTTCCCCCTCTTCTTCTTCTCTTCTAGCGGGCACCCACGTGACATCCACGGACGCATCATCATCAACCGCTTCACTTGTATCTGACAAATCAACAAAGGAAGCAGCAGCGGGTATAACATCATCATCATCACACCGTACGTCCATGTCTGTAAAGCTGCCTGACTGAGACATATCACTGTTATCTACATCCTCTGTCGATGGTTGCGCATCACTCATTTCTTAAAACTGATGTGTCAATAACTCCTCTGACAGATCAAGTGAAGCGGCTGTGGTGCTAGTGTTGGTGGTGGAGGCAGGCGGGCGAGTGGTCACTTGAGAGGTGCCCGAAGCTAAGCTGGAGGTGGATGGTGCGTCAAGGTTCCGAGCGGAAGCTGTAGAAGATTGGGTGTCCTGTGTTAGCCAGTCAACTAGGTCCTCCTCAGAACTTTTCCCATTCATGGTACGTGGCCTCTGAACACTGGGCATTATTGTAGGGTCAAAGGGAATCACAGCACCACGACCACGACAGCATCTGCAGGGTGGCCTGCCTCTGCCTGTCATTTTTTTTTTAAATGTACACTTACACTACTATTAAACAAGATATGAGTGGTGGCACTGGGCAAGTGGGCACAGTATACGCTGTGAGCCTGATACAAAAAAGCAGACTGATGTTTCAGTCAAAAAAGTTTATTTTTTAAATATTTACACTACTGTTACAACAAATGAGTGGTGGCACCAGTTGGCAAATGGGCCTGGCACACACGCTGGCAGGCAGGCAACTGCAATTAGATTACACTAGCATATATTTAAAAAAAAAATACGGTCTCCGTATTGCAGAAAGATCCAAGAACAGCAGGCACACAGGTTGTTTCACAGTCAAAAATGATGTTTCACAGTCAAAAAAGTTTTTTTTTTTTTTTTTAAATATTTGCACTTCTGTTACAACAAATATGAGTGGTGGCACTAGTTGGCAAGTGGGCCTGGCACACACGCTGGCAGGCAGGCAACTGCAATTAGATTACACTAGCATATATTTAAAAAAAAAATACGGTCTCCGTATTGCAGAAAGATCCAAGAACAGCAGGCACACAGGTTGTTTCACAGTCAAAAAAGATGTTTCACAGTCAAAAAAGTTTTTTTTTTTTAAATATTTACACTACTGTTACAACAAATATGAGTGGTGGCACTAGTTGGCAAGTGGGCCTGGCACACACTCTGGCAGGTAGGCAACTGCAATTAGATTACACTAGCAGACTGATGTTTCACAGTCAAAATTACACAGGCAAAAAAAAAAAAAACACACTGATGTACTAGCCCTAAAAAGGGCTTTTTGGGGTGCTGTCCAAACAGCAGTGATCAGATGAGTCCTTCAGGAATGTAGTGGACACTGAATACACTAGCCTAGCTATCAATTTCCCTAAAAAATCAGCAGCAGCTACACTGTCCCTCCTCTCACTAACAATGCAGGATCAGAATGAATCTAAAATGGCTGCAGCCCAGGAACTGGGAGGGTCTGGGAGGGAGTGTCTGCTGCTGATTGGCTGTAATGTGTCTGCAGGCTGTGAGATACAGGGTCAAAGTTCAATGATGACGAATAGGGGGCGGATCGAACATTGCATATGTTCGCCCGCCGCTGCGAACGCGAACAAGCTATGTTCGCCGGGAACTATTCGCCGGTGAACAATTCGCAACATCACTAATGGTGAAGTCCTGTGAGACCACAGGGTTAATTCACATGTAAGTTGTATACTCATACTGCAGAGCTTCACATCAAGCTCTAGATATAAAAGCAATGGGAGACTCCAACAGGAGCAGATAGAAGTGAACTCAGATGATTGTTAAAACAATTTATTAAAATGTGTTAATCACAGCAAACCGTAATCATAGACATTGTTTACAACATACAGTCTGTGTAATATACCGATGTTCTAGCTGTGGTTGTTCTCTGTAAACCCATGCGATTTTAACACGTTTTAATAAATTGTTTTAACATTCATCTGAGTTCACTTCTATCTGCTCCTGTTGGAGTCTCCCATTGCTTTTATATCTAGAGCTTGATGTGAAGCTCTGCAGTATGAGTATACAACTTACATGTGAATTAACCCTGTAGTTTCACAGGACTTCAGCATTGATCTGTTTTATTTGAGGTTATCCCTTGGAGTTCCACTGCAGCTTTAATTTCCACTGAGATGTAATCCCTGGGATCACTTATGCACATATGGAGTTGGGATTTAGTCTCCAATTGACTTTTCTGGACATATCTTTTTACCGGCTATTACCGCTGAACAGCCAATAGGCTTTCAGTAGCTCTTATCCTATTGGCTGATTTGAATTTGAAGAATCAAATCAGCCAATAGGAATGCAAGGAACGCCATTTTTTTTTACAGGTACATTGCATTCAACTTCAGTCTACATTGGTGATCGTATGAAGTGGACGCTCCGTGCAGGATGTCATCGCTGGTCCTGGATAACTGCGTCGCCGGGATGAAGATGGAAAATGCCCCCGCAATGGCTGAAGACTTCTCACTGCCAGGATGAAGACTTCTTGCCGCTTGGATGGAGATAGATGTCCGGACTTCAGGATTAGGGCTTTGGGCTTGTAAAAGAGCTGAATGCCTTTTTAAGGGCAGTAAAAGAGCTAAATGCCCTTTAAAAGGCAATGCCCATACAAATGCCCCTACAGGGGCAATGGGTAGCTTAGGTTTTTTTATTTTGGGGGGTTTGTTGGGTGGGGTATTTTACTGTTGGGGGCTTTGTATATTTTTTTCTAGGTAAAAGAGCCAATTACTTCAGGGCAATGCCCTAAAAAGACCCTTTTAATGGCTATTGGTAGTTTATTGTAGGTTAGGGGGTGTTTTTATTTTGGGGGGCTTTTTTATTTTTATAGGGCTATTTAGATTAGGCATAACTGTTTTTATTTTTGATAATTTTGTTTTTTGTACTCAGAGTTTTTTTATCTTTCATAATTTAGTGTTTGTTTATTGTAATGTTAGATTTTTTTATTTTTTTCGTTTTAGTTTTTTTTTAAATTAGTAATTTTAGGTTTTTTAACTGGTAGTTTTTTTATTTTATTATAATAGTTATGTTAAGTTAATTTATAGTTTAATGTAAGTTTTTTTTATTTCACAGGTAAGCTTTTATTTATTTTAAGATAGTAATATTGTAAGTTTTAATTTAAAGTTAGGGGGTGTTATGTTTAGGGGTTAATAGTTTAATTTAGTGTTTTGGGATGTGGGGGCCGGCGGTTTAGGGGTTAATAGGTTTATTTAGGTGTCGCAATGTCAGGGGCGGCGGATTAGGGGTTAATAACTTTTATTAGTGTCGGGGCGGCGGATTAGGGGTTAATAACTTTTATTAGTGTCGGGGCGGCGGATTAGGGGTTAATAACTTTTATTAGTGTCTGGCGGTGGATTAGGGGTTAATAACTTTTTTTATTGTCGGGCGGCGGATTAGGGGTTAATAACTTTTATTAGTGTCGGGGAGCTGCGGATTAGGGGTGTTTAGACTAGGGGTTTATGTTAGGGTGTTAGGTTTAAACGTAACTTTCTTTTTCCCATAGACATCAATGGGGTTGCGTAACAGAGATTTGCCGTTATTCGATCGCAGGTGTTAGATTTTTTTCTAACACTCTCTCCCCATTGATGTCTATGGGGGAATGCGTACATGAGCATGTAAACTCAGCACTTGGCTTTGGTGCGGCATGGAGCTTAACGCACAGCACAAGGTGTTTTTCAGTAGCTCGTAATGGCAGCACTATGGAAAGTGTGATACTACTCATTTTATTGCGTTCCTTACGCACCCGGTATAGCACAAAACTCGTAATTTAGGTGATTGTTTTTTGTTTGATTTATTATTGTTTGTGTTTTAACAGGTTGATCATTTCCTTTTTGTGTATTAAACTTATTATTATTATTATAATTGGGTATTTGTAGAGCGCCAAAAGATTCTGCAGCGCTATAAACATATGTGGTATACAAGATAATATTTATAGGGATCAAATGGGTAGAGGGCCCTGCCCAGAGTTGCACTGTTGTAGTCGTCTTTTATGAAGGTGATCTACAAACAGCTGGGCTCATAGGCTTACATTCTAAGGGGTTCAAGGGGAAAGCAATGGAGTTAGGAAAGGTTAGTGTAGGTTGTATGAATTCCTGTATAGTAGAGTCTTTAGGGAGCACTTAAAGCTGTTAAAACTAGGGGAGAGTATTGTGAAGCAAGGCAGGGAGTTCCACAAGATGGGAGCCAGTCTGGAGAAGTCCTGTAAACGGGAATGTGAGGAAGTAACAAGACAGGAGGAGAGTAGGAGATCGTGAGCAGAGTGAAGGGGACAGGAGGGAGAGTATCTGGAGATAAGGTCTTAAATGTAGGGGAGAGCAGTGCAGTTGAGGGCTTTGTATCTCAGAGTGCGGATTTTGTGTTTAATCCTGGAGGCAAGAGGAAGCCAGTGAAGGGATTGGCAGAGAGGTGCAGCAGATGAAGAGTGACGTGTAAGGAAGATGAGCCTGGCAGAGGCATTCATTATGGATTGTAAAGGAGCTAGGTGGCAGCTAGGTAGACCAGAGAGGAAGGAGTTGCAATAGTCAAGGCGGGAAAGGATGAGAGAGTAGATTAAAATCTTAGTTGTGTCTTGTGTAAGGAAATGTCTAATTTTAGGGATGTTTTTAAGGTGGAAGCGGTAGGCTTTAGCCAAGGACTGAATGTGAGGAGTGAAAGAAAGGTCTGAGCCAAGTGTGACCCCAAGACATTGGGCATGTGGGGTAGGGGTAATGATGGAATTATCAACAGTTATAGAAAATTAAGGAGTGGAGATTTCGGAAGAAGGGGAAAAATAAGGTATTCAGTTTTTGAGAAATTTAGCTTAAGGTAGTGAGAGGACATCCAAGGTGAGATATGAAAGAGACAGTTAATGACACGGATTAGTAAGGAAGAAGGTAGGTCTGGTGCAGAGAGGTAGATTTGGGTGTCATCGGCATACAAATGGTATTGGTATTGGGACTTTATTAAGGAACCTAATGATGTGTAGATTGAAAAGAGAAGGGGACCGAGGACAGAGCCTTGAGGTACCCCAACAGAAAGTGCTAACGGGGCAGAGCAGAGGATGCTCTAGAAAAGGCTAAACTAAAAGGTACGGTTAGATAGATAGGAAGAGAACCACAAGAGAGCTGTGTCGCAGATGCCGAAGGATCGGAGGGTTTGGAGCAAAAGAGGGTGGTCAACAGTGTTAAAGGCTGCAGACAGATCAAGGAGGATAAGCAGAGCAAAGTGGCCTTTGGATTTTGCTGTAAGTAGGTCATTGGTAACTTTGACAATTGCTGTCTCTGTGGAGTGATGGAGACGAAATCCAGATTGTAGTAGGTTAAGAAGAGAGTTTAGTGTAAGGAAATGGGATAGCTGTGCATATATTAGCTTTTCAAGGAGCTTTGAGGCAAGAGGGAGTAGGGAAATAGGGCGGTAGTTGGATGGGGAGGTTGGATCGAGAGAAGGTTTTTTTGAGGATAGGTGTGACTAATGCATGTTTTAGAGATGAGGGAAATATACTGGTGCTGAGGGAGAGGTTGAATATGTGTATGAGTATAGGGGTAAGGGTAGAAGAAAGGGAGGGGAGTAGCTGGGAGGGGATGGGGTTAATATACTTTGTGGGTGCACTACTTACAGAGGTAAGGATAATATTCGCAACAGACCCGTTGTGTTGCTGCACATGTCACCTATGAAACCTAAGATAAGGATGTCAGGTTTATGTTTTAAATTAATGTTACTAGAGATAATGGCTTCAGTCAAATCATCTATTTTATATAGTAGAGTATCCATTTACTGAGTAACCCCGCTAGGCATTAGAGGAAAAAAAAACAATGTTATAAATCCAGAGACTAAAGAATGAGTGTTTAAAACAAAGTTTCTCATAGGATGGACTATGAAGTATTTTGGCAACTGGAAATTATTATTATTATCGGTTATTTGTAGAGTGCCAACAGATTCCACAGCCCTGAAATCATGTACACTAAAAAGCTACATGTGCACTTGCGGGAAACACATATATATATATATATATATATATATATATATATATATATATATATATATATACACACTGTGTGTATACACCCTTCCCTTGTTCCCAGTTTGTTTGGATTTGAGAACTTGCATTGTGTGGCTGTTTTAGGGTCCCAGGTATTGGAAAGGACCTTGACGTGGTACCTGGGCTTGTCCCATTTGGCCAGATGTGGTAACTAACCTTTCCATTTTTGCTTTTAAATCTTAGCTGTGAGCTTGCTATTGAGTGCAGGGTTTTCTCTGTGTGTTGTATTAATTTGTTTTGTAATTTCCCCTATGGTTCTTGCATCCAGACCTGTCTGGGGTTAACTGCCTGTGACTGGTGACAGCACAGATTCTTGTGAGTGCCACTGATCACCCAGGGCTGAGCATGTTGCAGGGTCATGGGATGTGTATCCGCTTCGATCTAGGAGTGCAGTCCCCTTCCGTGTTATTTATATATATATATATATATATATATATATATATATATATATATACACACAGTATATATATATATATTTGAAGAATTTTAAAGTAGGATGTGGGCGTGGCATAACGTCCAGTAGTGATTTTATTTACCCCTTCCTGAGTTTAATTAAATGCAGTTTAGGAAGTAATACAAACACATAATTTTATTTACTGCGTGAAATATAAATATAAAAATATTTATACTGTATCCCTTTCCTACCAGATTCCATTTCTTTGCACCCAGACCTCACTAATTCTATCTCAGGTCTTCGCCTTCTAACTTTCCTAATACAGCTAATTGTTTTCACTCAAACTTGTTACCAGATTCTGTTTATTCCAAGCATGACTACCTCTTCTTGACCACATTTATTTTGCTGCATTTCTTCTTTTTTAGGCCCAAACTAGAACCCAAAAATATTACAACTCCTTACTACCTCAAAATTTCTGATAAAACAAAGAAAGAGCTAAATAATTGTTGGTTAAATGCTATACTGCTAAGGGGAAGCAATGTTTCTCCAATCCATATTATCAGCCAGAAATAAAGCTGTCATTATTGCATGGGGCAGTCAGAAATGGTAGTGATCATAAGAAAAAACACTCCTTAAATTTAAATAATCACAGTCTGTCCTAATGGGATAATGCTCTTTTTTTCTTGATTTTATTCAATGTGCAATGTCCATTGAAAGCGATTATACAATACTAGCTGTTGCCCGCGGCTTCGCTCGCATGGATTTTGTGATTTGTCGAAAATGGCAAAAACCGCGACCATTCATGGCGTGTGCCCTCGTGTGTGTGCCAGTCAGGTTGCACACTCGCTGACATGAACTTTGTGAGTTTTTGTTAATTTTCGGTGTTTCTCATACATGGGCACCAACCAGCTAAGATGCGGGCGGGGCGACCATCCGGCACATCAAAAATATGTTATTATTCAGTTTACAGTTACTTTAATACAGGTATACCCCGCTCATACAGCGGGTTAGGGACCGGAGCCCCGCTGTAAAGTGAAAACCGCCTTAAAGTGAAACAAGGCAGTTTTAGCTTTCTTTCCACTTGCCATTGTGTTTAAAAACTTGAAAACATCTTTGAACTAACATATATTAGGGTTCCAATAGGGCTAAGTTTAGTTTAACACTAGCACAGCACAGTATTCAATAAATACTGTACTTATAAAATAGTGACAATTACTGTAGTACAATTTGCCAAACTATACAGTAGCACTGAGACACAGCTTGCACTGTAAAGCTGTAAACAGAGTGAACTGGGCATAACAAAATCGTGCCAGTCACTTTTCTCGCAAACTCACAATGATTACAGCACTATTTCATAATCCTTGGAGGTTGAACTTCAGCTCCACAAAGCGCTGTATTAGCGAATCGCTGTAAAGTGAAGCGCTGTAAAGTGAGGTATACCTGTATTAAATTGTAATTATATATTATGACTCAACTGTCAGATGTGAAAAAAGACCATTTATTTTTAGTGATATCCATATCTTGAGAACTACTATTGTTAGGAGCAAGAAAGTTGGCATGTAAACTTAATTTATAATGAAGATTTTAAATGATTATTTTTACTTTTCTAACATCTTTGGTTTTTGAGATATAAGTATCCTCATAAATCCCCCCCCCCCCCTTAAGTGGATCTTCAGGAAATGGTAAAACACGTGCTTGTTTTTAATGGAGAATCTAAATACCAATATTCACATCTCTAACATCTGTGGTTTTTGAGATAACAACATATCTTTTCACGTTTTTTCACGTTCCTAGGTTACATGGTTTGAGCTGGGTGTTAAGTCAGTAAGGACTTCTTTTTATATATATATATATATTGTTGTTTTTAATAAAGTACTACCAAACCAACTACCTCAAAGAAGACTAGTTGGCAATTGCTAGAAGTATTGTTCATATGAAGTTTTATACACGTCTAATTTTGAAGACCTCTTCTGTAAATATTGTTTCATATGACACAATGTATGCATGTTTAAGACATACAGATTATGTTTGTATTCGTTTCCACTAATCCTAAACAGCTGCTAAAGACATCCTACATCACTGATATATTTAGCTATTTCCAGTTGTCAATTATGAAACATCCGGCGTGTAAAACTGTGTGGCTACTGTATTAAGCTCTGCTTGTACTCTCCCCAGAAGAATAATTCAAAATAGCATATTTGTACATATATAAACCTCAATCAGAATCTTTCTTATATAATTTCCCGGAAATTAGTTATGGGATCCAGTTGCTATTGTCAGCATGCTTTTATTTAAGTGATCACAATCCTAAATAGATTTGGCTACAGCCACAATATGAATTTCTATAGAAATCCTTATGAAAATGTATTTTCAGTTGTTAAGTGTGTGTTACTGGTATCAAAATAAAACTGACAAGTACAATGGCCATTTGCCGCCTCTGAATTTAACATTCTAATGTTTTGACTGATACCATTGTACATAATTGACATGCTTAAAGGGATACTAAACCTATTTTTTTCTTCTTTCGTGATTCAGACAGAACATGCAATTTCAAGCAACTTTCTCATTTACTCCTATTCTCATTTTTTCTTCATTCTCTTGTTATTTTTATTTAAAAGGCTGGAATTTAAAGCTTAGGAGCCAGCCCATTTTAGGTTCAGCACCCTGGAGAGCGCTTGCTTATAGGTAGCTACATTTAGCAAACCAATAAGCAAGCATAACCCAGGTTATGAACCAAAAATGGGCTGGCTCTTAAGCTTTACATTCCTGCTTTTTAAATAAAGATAGCAAGAGAACAAAGAAAATTTGATAATAGGAGTAAAATAGAAAGTTGCTTAAAATTGCATGTTCTATCTGAATTTTTAAAGAAAAAATTGGGTTTAGTGTCCCTTTAATAGTATCTGTTTGTGTTCTTCACACCCTGTCTCCTGTGTGATGCTTCTGCGCCTCTCGTCTTCTGATGTCATCAGTTGCACCCAGGAAAACGGAACGTAAAGCCAATGTCATGTTGGTACAGCAAAGTGACAATGCAGGCAGATAAGTAGCCCCTGCAGAGAGTGGAGCTCATCATTGACATGATAGGTATATGTGTACTACATTGCTAACTTTTAATGAGAAGAATGTAAAAGTTCTCTTTTTTTGCTGCTTTTACAGATTTGGATCTATAATCATAATTAATTGTTAAAGGGACACTCAAGTAAAAAATAAAAGGTATAGTAAACACCAAAAATGTTATTGTTTAAAAAGATAGATCATCCCTTTTATTTACCATTCCCCAGTTTTGCATAACCAACACTGTTATAGAAACTTACTTTTTACCTCTGTAATTACTTTGTATCTAAGCTTCTGCAGACTGCCACTTTATCTCAGATATTTTGACAGACTTGCATTTCAGGCAATTAGTGCTGACTCTTAAATAACTTCACGTGCATGAGCACAATGTTATCTATATGAAACACATGAACTAATGCCCTCTAGCTGTGAAAAACTGTCAAATGCCTTCAAACTAGAGGCGGCCCTCAAAGGCTTAGAAATTAGCATATACCTAGTATTAGCCTTCAACTAAGAATAACAACAGAACAAAGCAAATTTGATGATAAAAGTAAATTAGAAAGTTGTTTAAAATGACATGCCCTATCTGAATTATGAAAGTTTAATTTGGACTTTACTATCTGTGTCGAACAAGGTTAACCAACCCTGCGCCAGTCACTATTTTGGCACAAAAAGGGTCATCAGACCCCTTCTACTGTCACTAATATATCACAATCTAGCCACAACAGGCAAGCTTGTGATTTAGTTCAGTGGGTGCAAGGGTTAACAACACTCTCTAGTCTGTATTAGACTTAAAAGAAATGCCCAAAACTCCCCTTTAATGCCACCCACACTAAACTAACTATGCTGCCACCACTTATGATTTATTAAAGGGAAAATCCTAAGGAAAAACCTAGACTTACACATTAACTCTCAGAATACAATTTAGCACAAAATAACCTAAATTATACAGTTCTAATACTCCAGTCTTTTCAGTAACGTGGTTCAGTTATTAGACAAAGGCCAAAGCTTAATAAAGGAATGATTTATTATGCCAAAAATAGTATGCACAATGCATTATTAATAAAAAGTTGTTACAAATAAAATTACACACAACAAACAGTTTTTAAAATAAAAAAGGAGAAAACCAGATTGAATACTTTTACTAGTCTCAAGATCTGTGCCTGGGGACTGACATGAAGCGATGGGTCCTTACTCTGTAGAACAGCTCCCCTTGTAAGAATGAACCTTTAATTGTAAAAACACAAGACCCTTATACATTTTCTCAATAGATCAGGTTGCCTGACCTCACCCCCTCAGCAGGGTCTGGCCTGGGAAACCCCCTATATTTTACAACAGTCAAACTTTAAAGGGACACTGTACCCAATTATTTTCTTTCGTGATTCAGATAAGCATGAAATTTTAAGCAACTTTCTAATTTACTCCTATTATCAAATTTTCTTCATTCTCTTGGTATCTTTATTTGAAATGCAAGAATGTAAGTTTAGATGCCGGCCCATTTTTGGTGAACAACCTGGGTTGTCCTTGCTGATTGGTGGATAAATTCATCAAAGATATAAAAAAGTGCTGTCCAGAGTACTGAAACCAAAAAAAAGCTTAGATGCCTTCTTTTTCAAATAATGATAGCAAGAGAACGAAGAAAAATTGATAATAGGAGTAAATTAGAAAGTTGCTTAAAATTGCATGCTCTATCTGAATCATGAAAGAAAAAAATTGGGTTCAGTGTCCCTTTAAGTACCTTTGGCTGACTTTAGAGAACACAATATAATTTCTGCTAGATATATCCATTTTCATATAGACAAAGAGGCAATCTCTTATTTACATTGTGAGAATCAATTTGATACCAAATATGACATGGTTGTCATATTTCCCTTCATTTAATGTCATAACATGTTTTAAACACATATCTACATGGTACCAATGCCCCTTTATTGACCTTATCAGTTTCTGGGAAGAGGCACTGTTCTGTGTCTCTAAAAATCGACACTTTTACGGCCTGAATGCACCAATGCCTATATGATAACATTTATTCAAGTGGAACTCTGAAACAATTTATAATGGGGTCTGGTTTTATCACAAAAAAAACAAACATAAACACAGGACACAGTTCTCTTTTTATCTCACAGGCTAAAGAGAATTAACCCCTTAGCAGCTAAATCATGAGGTATTCGTGACACTATCCCTTTAAACTTTCATGATTCAGATAGAGCATGCAATTTTAAACAACTTTCCAATTTACTTCCGTTAACAAAAGGTGCAGCCTTTTTATATATATATTTTTGAGTTACCAGATCCTACTGTATGGATAAGATTGCTGTCAAAAAGGCAAGCGCGTGTGATTCTTTATCATTGTACATACATTGTGACATATGAATATATATTTTCAAATACCATTTTTTTTTTTTAGAATACAATTCTGTAATTACAAATACCATTTTTTAATTTTTTTTAAATATAATATGATTTTTTCTTTTGGAAGTACAATTCTTTTTTCTTTATTTATTTGGAATTACACTTCCAGTATGTGTCAAACATTGTAAAAAATAAATCTAGTTCCTATTTTGCTAAAGGTCTTGTGATGTCACAGCATTCACTTTGTTTGCCTTGCAAGTATCTGCTCTTTTGCTTTCAATTAAAAGTGGAGAAGAAAAGCGGTTTCTACACAAGCTGATTAAATCATCAAATATCCCTTAGTTCATTATTATTATAAAACAAAGAATAAGCACTTTGGGCATCTTAAAGCATGTTGTATGGTAAAACATACTCTGAAAGAAGACCACATGCTACAGTGAGTTTTTGTAAACTCTTCTTATCATCCGTTGAGAGTACTTACGTCAATATGGAACGTGAACTAACTCTAAGGGCATTACTTATAATGCATATCAATTGTATGGTGCCTTTATGAGACAAATATTAAGTCTATGCCCCTATTATTTTATGAATATTTCTATAACAAATAGCATTATTCACGTTGTCTAGATTTGCTAGTCATGAGTACACCTTTGGTTTTCCTATTAGTTAATACAGCAACCTGGATAATTTGTACACATTAAGCACAATGTGTACCCAAAAGTTAACAAAAAGTACACAAACCTAAGTTCACAACTGCTCAAAGCTCATATGAAATATACATTGTCAATATTATTCAAACCTATTTTAAAGCATCGAATACTGCAGACTATATTTATGATTGCCTTTCAAACCTCATATCTACTTAAATTATTTGGGCAATACCTGGTGTTGCCTGTACTATTCATTAATAATTAATTGATATTATGACTGTACCCTTTTAATAATGCTCTAGTTGTTGTGATCGTTTTGGATGTTCTAATTTACAAAAAGGAACCATACCCTGCATTCTCATTCATACCATTAGGTGTCAGAGGTGTGTGGACGAAAATGCCTTGTTGCTGTCAGAGGAGAATGGGCAGACTGGTTCGAGATCATAGAAACAGTAACTCAAATAACCACTCGTTACAATCAAGGTATGCAGAATACCATCTCTGAACACACAACTCGTCAAACCTTGAAGCAGATGGACTACAGCAGCAGAAGACCACAACGGGTTCCCATCCTGTCAGCTAAGAACATAAAACTTAGGCTACAATTCGCACAGGCTCAACAAAATTGGACAACAAAAGATTGGAAAAACATTGCCTAGTCTGAGTCATCTCGATTTAAGCTGCACAATTCAGAAGGTAAAGTCAGAATTTGACCTAAACAACATGAAAGCATGGATTCATCCTGCCTTGTATCAATGGTTCAGGCTGGTGATGGTGGTGTAATGTTGTGGGTGATATTTTCTTAGCACACTTTGGGCCCCTTATTACCAATTGAGCATTGTTTAAATGCCACAGCCTACCTGGGTATTGTTGCTGACCATGTCCATATCTTTGACTACAATGTACACATCTTCTGATGGCTACTTGCAGCAGAATAATGCACCATGTCACAAAGCCCAAATTATCTCAAACTGGTTTCTTTAACATGACAATGAGTTCACTGTACTCCAATGGCCTCTACATTCACCAGATCTCAATCCAATGGAGCACCTTTTGAATGTGGTGGAACAGGAGATTTGCCTCATGGATGTGCAGCCGACAAATCTGCAGCAACTGTGTGATGCTATCATGTCAATATGGAACAAAATCTCTGAGAACTTTTTTCAACACCTTGTTGAATGGATGCCACAAAGAATTAAGGCAGTTCTAAAGACAAAAGGGGGTCCAACCCAATACTAGCAAGGTGTATCTAATAAAGTTGTGGGGGAGTGTATATGTCTACTAAAAACATTTACATATGTAAATTTTGGAACACCCACTTGCAAATAAATACATAAGAATGTATAATAAATCTAGAACATAATCCTCTAATCTCATCCAAAATGGTGTTTAAGGGTATTTTCAGTGTGTTTTGCCCATGCACAACATAAAGTCTTGAACACTTGCAAATAAGTTAAATAGGCTGGTTCAGGACTTTATAAAGTGCCTCTAACTGTCAAATGTTATAGGTGAAAAATAAAAAAAAAACCTAATGAACAGTTTTGAGAAATTGTATATTGTGGTCATTTTCAACAAGAGTGTCTCACGTTATGTTTAGGGCAT
The DNA here is from genome assembly GCF_027579735.1 of Bombina bombina. NCBI lineage: Eukaryota > Metazoa > Chordata > Amphibia > Anura > Bombinatoridae > Bombina > Bombina bombina. The sequence continues at coordinate 565,960,347 of NC_069502.1, forward strand.
TTAATCTTTGAGTTTGAGCCAGTAACAACCACAAAGTGCTTATCGACAACTGAAAACCCACCATTAAAGGGAGTTATGTTGTAATTCCATATTGGGATTTGAATTTGGTTTAAAGTTTGCAGTGTTTTTTTCTAAGTACATATGGGTGACTAAAACTTTTTTTCCTTTTTTTTTTTTTTTTTCTTTTAAAGTAGACAACCCAAGGTATTGATCTTGGCCCATTTTGGTATATTTGATGCCACCATTTGGCCACTAGATATGTTCATATAAAAAAAGTAACTTTTCTTTCCTTTTCTTTCCTTTTCCTGGAGAATCCACAACGTCATCAATTACTAGTGGGAATATCACTCCTGGCCAGCAGGAGGAGGCAAAGAGCACCAGAGCTGTTAAGTGTCACTCCCCTACCCATAATCCCCAGTCATTCTCTTTGCCTTCGTCAATGGAGGAGGTGAAGTTTGGTATCCGAAGAAATCGAAGAGTCTCAGAACTCTCGGCTTTGCAGTGTGATTCACCTTAGCTCATCTTTCATGCTGATAAGGCGGTTCTTTGTACTAAATCGGGGTTTCTTCCTAAAGTGGTTTCGGATAGAAAAAAATAATCAGGAAATTGTTGTTCCTTCTCTATGTACTAATCCTTCTTCTCATAAGGAGCGTTTGTTGCACAACTTGGATGTTGTGCGTGCTCTAAAATTCTACCTACAGGCGATTAAGGATTTTTGCCAGTCCTCTGCCCTGTTTGTTTGTTTCTCTGAGAAACGTAAATTTCCGGATATGGAGAATCCACGACCTCACCTTTATTTTAAGACCGTTTTTTTTGTCTTCACCTCAGGCACCTCTACACCTTTGTGCTATTCCTTTTCCATTTCCCTTGGGTCGAATGACTGGGCATTATGGTGTGGTGTGCTGTGGTGATCTTTGCCTCCTCCTGCTGTCCAGGAGTGATATTCCCACTAGTAATTGATGACGTTATGGACTCTCCATATCCGGAAATAAATACATTTATCAGGTAAGCATACATTTTGGTTTTTCGCAAACTACTGCAGTCATATGACAAATGGTTTTAAAAGCTTCTCTGGGACCCCCTTTGTTCAAAAATATCAGACATGCATGGCTTTGCCATTGCTTTTTGACCTTACTTAAAATACTTGGCAGAGAAGGGGTTGATCAGTTAGCTTGTAAGGTAAATTTTTTGATGCAGTGTAAAGATTACCCTCCCACCCATCACCTCCCCCTCCCTAATTCCTTCCAAACAGATGTCTTCCATCCCTCACCCCCCACTGATCACCACCATCTTAGGCAGAAGGTATGCCAGTATGCAGTTTTGGTTTTTTTTTAGCTTTATTTTTTCCGCCCTCCAACCTCCCTGATCCCCTCCAAAACAAGTCTTTAACCCTCCTCCTCTTGCTAATGGCCATCATCTTAGGTACTGGCAGCTGTAAGTTTACATGTTTTTATTATATTTATTAAATTATAAAACAAAATCCTATAGTGGTGCCCCCCACTTCAAATCCCCCTTTTCCATATTGTAGCTAGTTCACATCCCCCCTTCTCACTTGAAATATTTTTCTGTAGCGTAGGGCCCCTCCCACTCCCTCCACCTCTGTGCCGGCCACATGCCTCCTGCATTCCTTCCTACACCTTCCGCCGGCACAAGCAATTGATTGTTATAGACAGTGACTTACACAGTGTCACTGTGTCTAACGATCTGGCATCTGCCTTCATATGGTAACAGAGCACTGATCGTGCTCTGTTGCCATATGAAGACAGATGCCTGGATCTCAGGAACAGCAGCACTCAGAGCTTTCTGCAGCTGCGACGTAGATCTAAGTTATGTAGTACAATGTGCTTCGTACCACATGACATTGATCTACGTCATTTTGGGTTAAGGGGTTAAATTGTTTTGAGTAGAAAGAGAGGTTTATGTATGGGGTGCAATTTAAAACCAGATTAGTTTGAAAATAATATATACATGATTTTTTTAAATGCTATTAGTGGCTTAAATATTGAAAAAATACGGGTAAAATTAATGTCCATAGTTATAAATAGCTTACTAGAGTGTGCAATCAATGACTGTGGGAAATACAGCTGTGTCTGCACTTTCACTTTTTAACAGGAATTTGGGAAGCCAACAATATTCAGAATTAAATTTTAGGATAAGGACATAAAATAAATAAATGAAAGTACATTGCAAAGTTGTAAAGTACATCACTCCCCCTAGTGTGCATAACCCCTCCCTACCTTTATACAGATATTCTATACATTATTTTATTGTTTATCATCATAGGCATATCCATGTTGCAAGAAAAGGTTAACACATATGAATCATATATGAATAGGTTTTATACCTCTATACCATAACTTTAAGGTTCATATACATAGAGATCAAACAGCTAATCCATTCAAAAGACACTCCAATCCATTTCTCTATTCATACCCCCTGGCCAAATAAAGTTCCCTCTGTTTCAGAACTTTTTCCCTATTGCCCCCTCTCCTAGGCTTCTGCACATGATCTATTATTTGAAACTTTATTTTGCTGAGGTTATGACCTGCTGTTAAAAAATGATGTGCCAAAGGTGCGTCTAATATACCTGTTCTGATGTTGCTTTTATGTTGGTTCATCCTATCACGCACCTTCTGGGTGGTCTCCCCTGCATAACCCCACCCACATGGGCATTTGATTAGGTACACAGCATATTCTGTGTTGCAGGTAAAATACCCTCTAATCCAAATCTTTTTACCAGTACATGGGTGGGTAAATGTAGGACCAGTGTCATATTGTTGACGTTAGTACAATTAAGGCAGGGAAAACATCCATTATTTTTCTTGCTAATATATCCCTGTACCTTCTTCCTACCTGGGCCTATATCAGACCTTACAAGAGTATCCTTTAGATGTTTACCCCTTTTATATGCTGGCATGGGAAATTCCTGGTATTCTCGCACATCTGGGTTACAATTTCTCAAAATATTGTATTTTTTCCATATAATCCCCTGTATTTTACTACTAAGTAGAGAAACAGAGGGAACTTTATTTGATCTACGTATTAGGCACTATGTGGCCAGGGGGTATGAATAGAGAAATGGATTGGAGTGTCTTTTTTGAATGTTTAGCTGTTTAATCTCTATGTATATGAACCTTAAAGTTATGGTATAGAGGTATAAAACCTATTCATATGATTCATATGTGTTAACCTTTTCTTGCAACATGGATATGCCTATGATGATGAACAATAAAAGAATGTATAGAATATCTGTATAAAGGTAGAGAGGGGTTATGTACACTACAGGTAGTAAAGCATAGGTATTCACAGGTGTTCTCCTGATTAGGTGGGAGGGGCTATAGGTATATTAAGTGGATTTGTATCAGTGTATTGTTATACATGACTAAGGACTGTTGTCTGAAATGTTGTATGTGATTTTGTGGCTTGAATAAATATTTTTATATACCGTGCTGCTGCATTCTGGACTGTTTGCTATATTTGTTTGGGTTTTGGTATAGACCCTAGCAGCTTGCACGGATTTACTCCACTGAGTGCTGAACAACTACTGTGGTTTGGAACTATCGTATACCAGTTCTGTGCACCAGGTAAAATGGAGGATAAACAAGATGAGCCTAAAACTTTTGGATACACTGATGTCAAGGCAGCAAGAATTACCACGTTGATTTGTGGATCAAGGGACTTTGTTAGAGCCTCTCCCTGCCAGACTGTGAGTAAGAATTATCAACGCATGCAAAAGAAGCATACAGCATATTAATTGCATGCAGTGACCCTAGCAGAATATCATAGGAACAAAAGAATTAAAAGGGGCTTACGGATGAATGTGCAGCCCACCCTGATGCGTGATAATCCTGAACAAGTGCTATTTTGATATAATGGTACTCACTGTTGAATATTTGCAGAAAGAGCTGTGTAAACAGAAAGCCCAGATGGAGGAGTTTAAGTGTGATCTGGCTGCGTCAATGACGGTTCAGGATCTAGACAAGCTGATTGGTGAAATTGACGAACAGGTACGGGTGCTGAGGGGCACTATACAGAAAAGAAAGAAAACAAAGTTCACTCCTGATGAGTATGACTACGATACCGGAATGGTGTATCATTGGACAGGGGAGCGAGCCGGAGAGCGGACCGGAAGGAGATATGGAGGTACTTCCGGTGCAAGGAGAAATTGACGTAACAGAGTGAACAAACAAGCTGGCAATAAATCCGGCACACAGAACTCCTCATCCGAATCATTCTCGGGGGACTCAGAGGGAGAAGTCGGACACGCAGAGGAGGGAGGCGTCACCGCAGGCGGGAATGAGGCCAGTTTGAGTGGCAGCAAGAGACGTGCTGTGACTCGCAGCCAGAAGAAATTACTGTTAACCTAAGTAAGGCGTAGGTAACTGTGGAAGAGCAACAAGTTCTTAATAAAGGACTATCATTTTGCCAGACAGGTGACTGTAACATGTTTTAACTGTGCAAAGATCTGAACAGGTTTTTTTAGGTCAGTTAGATTAAAAGGCTTCTTTTCAGGTTGCAATCTGCTGCCTTCAAATGAAATTTATATGTAATGATTCTCTCACTCTGTCTGCACTAAATTTGAGGACTAAAAGTAGTTCTACACCAGCACAGGTTAGTCCTAGTGTACAAACATTCATCCAATTGGTGGATAGACATATTAGTGTTCTAGAGAAAAAAAAATCGGTGTCATTAAGGTTAACATAAAAGGTAACTAACTTTACTAAGAAAGACAGGAATGCCCTTAAGAATTTAAGTAACAATAAGGGGATTATCAATAAGGGAGCGGACAAGGGAGGGGCTATTGTCCTTCTGGATAAAGATTTTTTTATGTCCGTGAGATTAAATCACAATTGGCTGATGAGAAAGTTTACAAATTGTTAACTTCGAAATTTAATATTAAAAAGGAGGTTGAGAACTGTGTTTCTAAGGCAGTAAGAAGGGGGATTATTGGACAAGATGTTGCTAAATTCTTGATGGAGACTGAAGAGATAACAGCTGTCCTGTATACTTTACCTAAAATTCATAAGTACAGGGAAGCTCCACCTGGACGCCCTATAGTGGCGGGATTGGGTTCATCCTGTCCAATTAATCCATTTTTTTTGGATAAATATTTGAGACCATTTGTAGAATCCAACTCCTACATAAGGGACACAGGTGACTTTTTAAATAAAATACAAGGTCTGGACTTAAGCAAAGGTAAGGGTATTTTATATAGCATGGATTGGATGTGGTAAGTTTATACACATCCATTACCGATGAGGCAGGCATTGGGGCTGTTAATAAGATACTCTGTGATAATACAGAAATAAGTGAGAGGCAAAGACAATTTATTCTGGAATTTCTGGGCATTGTACTCAGATGTAATTATTTTCTGTTCCAGGATGAGCACATTTTACAGCCCCAAGGCACAACCATGGGTTCCAATGTCGCCCCCACATATGCAAATATTTTTATGAATGTTTTTGAAGAGCATGTGGTCTATAGCCACCCTTTGTTTTTGAAATGTGGCACCACATGGTGGCGCTATATTGATGATGTGTTCGGGGTGTGGATGGGCAACATTGTAACCCTGGAAAAGTTCTTAGATGACTTAAACAGAGCTACCTTGAATATCAAATTCAAACTGGTACATAGTGAGGAGTGTATAAACTTCTTAGATACCAAGATATATAAATCTGGAGATGGTTTATCGGTAGACCTATACAGAAAGGAAACATACTGCAACAATTTGCTACATTATAGTAGCGCACATCCCCCCACTCTCACCCAGTCTTTGCCAAAAAGCCAGTTTTTGCGTGTGAGACGCATAGTATCAGATGAAAGATTGGCATGTAAAAGGCTGAATGAGATTGGGTGTGCCTTCCTGAAGAGAGGATATCCACCTAAGCTGGTACAAGAGGGTATAGAAAATGCAATGGAGACCCCCAGACAGAAGCTGTTGGAACAAAAAAGAAAAAGTGAAAGGAAAAAATGGATAGAATGGTTTTTGTTAGTCAGTATTCTCCACTTAGTATGAAATACAGGGGATTATACGGAAACATTAGAATATTTTGAGTAATTGTAACCCAGATGTGCGAGAAATCCAGGCATTTGCCATGCCAGCATATAAAAGGGGTAAACATCTAAAGGATACTCTTGCAAGGGCTGATATAGGCCCAGGTAGGAAGAAGGTACAGGGATATATTAGCAAGAAAATGAATGGATGTTTTCCCTGCCTTAATTGTACTAATGTCAACAATATGACATGGGGGTCCTACATTTACCCACCCATGTACTGGTAAAAAGTTTTGGATTAGGGGGTATTTTACCTGCAACACAGAATATGCTGTGTACCTAATCAAATGCCCATGTGGGTGGGGTTATGTAGGGGAGACCACCCGGAAGGTGCGTGAAAGGATGAACCAACGTAAAAGCAACATCAGAACAGGTATATTAGATGCACCTGTGGCACATCATTTTTTAACAGGTCATAGCCTCAGCCAAATAAGGTTTCAAATAATAGATCATGTGCAGAAGCCTAGGAGAGGTGGCAAAATGAAAAAGGTCTGAAACGGAGGGAAATGTATTGGATCTACGTATTAGGCACTATGTTGTCAGGAGATATGAATAGAGAAATGGATTGGAGTGTCTTTTGAATGATAAGCTGTTTAATCTCTATGTATATGAACCTTAAAGTTATGGTATAGAGGTATAAAACCTATTCATATCTGATTCATATGTGTTAACCTTTTCTTGCAACATGGATAGGTCTATGATGATAAACAATAAAAGAATGTATAGAATATCTGTATAAAGGTAGAGAGGGGTTATGTACACTAGGGGGAGTAAAGCATAGTTATTCACAGGTGTTCTCCTGATTAGGTTGGAGGGGCTCTAGGTATATTAAGTGGATTTGTATCAGTGTATTTTTATACATGACTAAGGACTGTTGTCTGAAACGTTGTATGTGATTTTGTGGCTTGAATAAATCTTTTTATATACGGTGCTGCTGCATTCTGGACTGTTTACTATATTTGTTTGGGTTTTAGTATAGACCCTAGCAGCTTGCACGGATTTACTCCATTGAGTGCTGAACAACTACTGTGGTTTATAAATGAAGTAGGAGAGATGAAGGAAAACAAATCAATACGATGTGATGTAATATGTAGCAGTGTTTTAGATTAAAGGGACAGTCAACTCCAAAAAAACCTTTCATGATTCAAATAGGGCATGTAATTTTAATCACCAATTTTGCTTTGTTCTCTTGGTATTCTTAGTTGAAAGCTAAACCTAGGTGGTTCATATGCTAAATTCTTAGACCTTGAAGACTGCCTCTAATCTGAATACATTTTAACCACTAGAGGGCATTAGTTCATGTGTATTATTTAGATAACATTGAGCTCATGCATGTGAAGTGACCTAGGAGTGAGCACTGATTGGCTAAAATGCAAGTCTGTCAAAAGAACTGAAATAAGGGGGTATTCTGCAGAGGATTAGATACAAGGTAATCACAGAGGTAAAAAGAATATTAATATAACCGTGTTGGTTATGCAAAACTGGGGAATGGGTAATAAAGGGGTTATCTTTTTTTTTTTTTTTTTTAAACAACAAAAATTCTGGTGTTGACAGTCCCTTTAAATAGAGTCTTGTGTGTCACATTGTTTAGGGGCTTTGTTGTAAAGGTCAGATCAGGTTAAGGATTCACTGAGCCTCAATTCATCTTTTTTTTTTTCTCCAGCCTTCCTGCCATAAACCTCTATAGGTGTGTGTGTTGCCTAATGCATGATATCTCACACATTAAACCAGAACTGCTAGGAACAGAATAAAAAACAATAAATACAACCACAATACTTGGAAAACAGAACAGTTTATGTAAATGTTTGTGACTGTAAAATATTAATTAATTCCCTAATACAAGGTTACATTTAATTATACAATTGGTTTTAGGCGATCCATTCCTGTGATGTCGCAGTTTGTTACCTTGCTGTCAGCAGTCGAGACAGCGAATTGTGTAATTTTTAGTTTCTCGGAACTTAGGGGGAAGCCTTACCAATTTTTGTTGACTTAGGGGTCGATTTTATCCGCCGTAGCTCACCTCTGGCTGGCTTAATCCCCCTGGTAGAATTAAGCATTGCACACGAGCGCGGTTTTGCATGCGCTTGCAATCCCTGCCCGCGCACAGCCAATCACATTCTCCCCGGTTGGAGAGGTGGCAAAGGTTAGGAAAGCAGAGGTCTGATGACCGCTGCTTGTTAAATACTGACTGCAGGTTCTCTTGCAGTCGTAGAGGGTCGAAAGGCTTGCAAATCCTTTGATAAATCGACCCCTTAGGATGTACCTAGATTTTATTTTCCTTTTTTTATTTTATGAGTTTTTGAACTGTTGGGACACTCCCTATATATGAGAATACTAATTTAATATTGGCTGGAGCCTGAAATCCTCCTCCTAAGTTGATTAATTGTATTTGACTATCTGCCTCTCAATTGACGACAAATAATGTTTGTTCTCCATTGCAAGAGTGTCTCTCCAGCAATTTGACTTTTATTATATTTTAAAAACAGGAATTGGATCTTTCCGTATAACCTCCAACTATATTTGATATGGGCCACAACTGCATTATGACAGTGGTTAGTCTCCGCCTCTCCTCTCGAGGTGAACATTTGCTTATGGTTATCGCCATACTGGATTATATTATGTGTTTTAATAAAGGCTATCTGTTTGTTGATAAAAGGGACAGTCTAGTCAAACATAAATAAACGTTCATGATTCAGATAGGGCATGCAATTTTAAACAACTTTCCAATTTACTTATATCATCAAATTTGCTTTGTTTTCTTGGTATTCTTTGCTGAAAGCTAAAGCTAGGTAAGTTCATATGCTAATTTCTAAGCCCTTGAAGGCCGCCTCTTATCTCAGTGCATTTGGACAGTTTTCACAGCTATATAGTGCTAGTTCATGTGTGTCATGTAGATAATAATGTGCTCACTCCTGTGGAGTTATTTATGAGTTGGCACTGGCTAAAATACAAGTCTGTCAAAATAACTGAAATAAGTCAGCAGAGGCTTAGATACAAGGTAATAACAGAGGTAAAAAGTGTATTAATATAACTGGGGAATGGGTAATAAATTGATTATCTATCTTTTTAAACAATAACAAGTCTGGAATAACTAACTTCCACTTGTCTCCCATTTTTGAACAAGCTAATTTACAGAATATTTAACTATCTCATAGTCTGGGTCTATGAGTGTCCTTTCATTATTATCTAACCCTGGAACTCACCATGTGATCTAGATGTTGAGTATAGGGGTCCAAGAGTGGCCTCTATAGTTCAAAAGGGGAATTTCATCTCATTTAATTTTACTTATAGGCTGGGGTTCTACTTAAAGGAATAGTCTAGTCAAAATTGAACTTTCATGATTCAGGTAGAGCATGCAATTTTAAGCAACTTTCTAATTTACTCCTATTATCAATTTATCTTCTTCTCTTGGTATACTTATTTGAATGTAGGATTAGGAGCTGGCCCATATGTGGTTCAGAACCTGGGTAGCACTTGCTGATTGGTTGGCTACACTTAGACACCAATCAGCAAGCGTTACCCAGGTGCTGAACCAAAAATGGTCCGGCTCCTAAACTTACATTTTAGCTTTTCAAATAAAGATGCCAAGAGAACGAAGAAAATTTGATAATAGGAGTAAATTAGAAAGTTGCTTAAAATTACTTCTACGGTATCAGACAAGATTTTCTGCTAAAGTTACAAGATGTTCTTTCCTTTTCAGTTATGGTTAGTTATTTAAAGATGGGATAGTTTAGATTATTATTATTATTATTCTTTATAAAACGCCAACAGATTCCACAGCGCTGTCCATGGGTACAAAGATATAAGTACAACGGTGAAACAATAGAATATAAGACAACATTTTTCAGACAAATACAGGGGGAATTTAGGGCCCTATTCCCATGGGAACTTACAATCTAGATGGGTATGAGGATGGGAAACAGGAGGTGGGGACTGCAAAGGTGAGAATGATGATGTTGGTTAAATTAATTTGTTGGTGAGTTGGGTTGCCCTAAAGGACAGGTTAGGGCAAAGTCTGACAACTCTAGTAAGTCCTGTAGTCTAACATGGGAGGAGGTGATAGTAGAGGAGGCAAGAGAGCAGGTCATTGTTGGATCTTAGGGGGTGGAATGGAGTATATTTGTTGATGAGGGAGGACAGGTAGGGTGGGGCAGCATTGGTGAGGGTTTTGTAGGTCAAGGTGAGAATTTTGAATTTAACTCTGCTGTGAATGGGGAGCCAGTGAAGGGACTCACAGTGAGGTGAAGCGGATACAGAGCATCGCGAGAGGTGGATTAGCCTGGCAGAAGAATTTAGGATGGATTGAAGGGGGAGAGGTAAGAGAGAGGGAGGCCAGTTAGTAGGTTATTACAGTAGTCAAGTCGGAAAATTATCTGGGAGTGGATTAGCTGTTTAGTAGTTTCAGCACTCAGAAACTGACAAATTTTGGAGATATTGCATAGGCGGTTGTGGCAGGATGTAGAGAGCAATTGGATGTGGGGAATGAAGGACAGATTTGAGTCAAGTGTGACTCCAAGGCAGCGGACTTGGGGAGATAGTGGTGCCGCCAACAGTGATAGAAAAATTAGAAACTGGAGTAGAATTAGAGGGGGATTAGAAGTATTTCGGTCTTGGACATGTTTATTTTTAGGTGGTGAGAGGCTATCCAGTCGGAAATGCCAGATAAGCAGTCGCTGATGTGAGAATTGACAGAAGGAGAGAGTGCAGGGGTGGATAGGTAGACCTGGGTATCATCAGCATAGAGGTGATAGTTGAAGCCATAGCTGTTAAGTTTACCCAGAGAAGAAGTGTAAAAAGAAAAATGTAGAGAAGGATCTGTTAGAGAGATAAGAGTGAATCCAGGAGAGGGCAATGTCACAAAGCCCAAGAGAGCTGAGAGTCTGAAGGAGGAGGTGGTCAACAGTGTCAAAGGCAGCAGAGAGGTCAAGTAAGAGGAGTATAGAGTAGTAGCTGTTGTTTTTAGCAGAAAGGAGATTGATTGTTAGTAACCTTGGTGAGGGCAGTCTCAGTTGAGTGTTGGGGACGGAAACCAGATTTCAGGGGGTCAAGGAATGAGTTGGAGGACAGGAAGTGGGTTAGGCGATTGAAAACTAGTTTTTCAAGGACTTTTGAAGCTAGCGGAAGCAGTGATATGGGGCGGTAGTTTGCAGGAGAGTTGGGGTTGAGGGAGGGTTTTTTGAGGATGGGGTGACCTTTGCATGTTTGAATGGAAGATGGGACTGAACCGGTAGAAAGGGATAGGTTGAATATGTGAGTAAGAGCTGGAGTGAGGGTGGAAAATAGAGAAGGTATTAGATGTGAAGGAATAAGGTCAACTGGGCAGGTAGTGAGATGTGAGGAAGACAATATGGAACCCACTTCACTCTATGGTTGGGGGGAGGGTGCAGAGAGTGGCAGAGGGGGTGACTGGTAGCGAATTTGGGAGATAACAGGCTTGTGTTGGGGTGTTGCTTCGGATGGTAAGTGTTTCACTGAAAAATTAGTCAGCCAGGTCTTGAGCACTAAATGCAGATGAAAGGGGTGGTGCAGGTCGGTAGAGGAGACAGTTGAAATGGAGAAGAGTTGTTTAGGGTTTGATGAGTGAGTATATATAAGGGAAGAGAAGTATGTTTGCTTAGCGAAGTGAAGGGCAGAGGTGTAAGAATAAAGAATAAACTTTATAGTGGATGAAATCAGGTTCGGAGCGGGATTTTCTCCAGGCACGTTCAGCAGTGCGGGAGCATTTTTGTAGTTGGTGTGTTTGCCGAGAGTGCCAGGGCTAGAGCAGATGACGTGAGGCTTTGGGTATTTGGGGAGGAGCAAGAGTGTCAAGTGCAAAGGACAGAGTATTGTTATAGTGGTTTGTAGCAGGGTATCGTGGAAGTGTGGGGGAGGTGTTTTTGAATAGGGTTGGAAAGTTGGAGAGGATCCACAGTGTGCAGATTTCTGTTAAATGTTTTAGATCTGTTTAATGGTGAATCTGCTCTCTGCATAATAAAGGTATATGCTGTATTTATTTCCTATATTTCTTTTGTTTAAGCAATGTAACTGTACTGAAGTATTTTTTTTGTTTTGTATTTTGTTATGCTTAAACCTCAATAAAAAAAATTATAAATGGGGGGGGGGGGGGGAAGAGAACATTTGCTTAAATGAAGAACATAGCAATTTAAAGTATTCCTAATGCACACCTTTGGGTTTAGTGCAGTTGATCTAGCGCAGTGTCCGTTAGCGCCTGGGCAATAACTAATAAGGCTTTTTGTAGCGCACCCCTTCTCTATTAGGGAGGAGTTAGCGCGAAATCCAAAGTCCTGGAGTTAGCGAGCCTGAGTCTTTTACTCACTCTCTAGCTTTTTTACTTTCAAATTGTAATACACACGCTAACCTGGCTGCACTAGTTTTTTTACTTTGAGAGCAGTTACGTTGAACAGGAAAAAAATAAAAAATTGGTGCACTACTTGTAATATGGCCCATTAATGGTAAACCAGCTTTACAGTGCACTGTCCCTTTGGCCGTTTTTGTGTTTTATTTTGTGCAAATCTTACTGATTTAGAGGGTATTATTAGTCTTCCTTTTTTTTCTTTTTTGTCGATTTTTTTTCTATGCACCAAGAATTGAACAGTTACAAGACAGATGAGTCTCTGTTGATTGATAGTTGAAACAAATCTCTTTGAAATAACACATTTTCAAGTTATCTTCTATATTCTCTCAATTAGTAAATCTCCAATTGAGTCCAACTTCTATCTATCTATATATTTATTTATTATCTATCTTATTAAAGGGAAAGAGTACCCAACAGCTTGATCTCCTTTAATTTGTTCCCTATGATCTATTTTACCTGCTGGAGTGTATTAAATTGTTTACAAATAACTTCTTGGCCTTTATATTGGCATTTGAAATAGCTGATTTAGCCTGTAGTATTCTGAATTGTTCTATAGCTAGGTATAGGCTCTTGAGAAACTACGTAAACATAGCCAGCAGAAGAAATTACACTAACAGTGGGAGGAAGAAGAGAAAAAGCTCTAAAATGTTAATTTTCCATTGTTCTTTCTAAGTATTGTACAGAGATAAGAAAGGGAAGTATTTGAGTAATAAGATAACAAGATCTGATCTGTCAGCAAGCCAAGCCTGTTTTGGAGGGCAGTGGTTTCAAAGAGCAAATCCAGCTTTTTCTATTGCAAAAATAACCATAAATAAGCAATTTCTCAAACATTTTATATGCTGCAGCTGGTATAACAAGTCATGGGGAACACATTCAGGGAAAAACAATTTTACAGTAAACGGTCCCTTTAAGTGCTTAAAAGAACACTGAACCCACATTTTTCTTTCATGATTCAGATAGAACATGCACTTTTAAGCAACTTTCTAATTTACTCCTATTATCATTTTTCTTCATTCTCTTGCTATCTTTATTTGAAAAAGAAGGCATCTACGCTTTTTTTTTTTTCAGAACTGTGGACAGCACATCAGCAAGGACAACCTAGGTTGTTCACCAAAAATGGTCCGGCATCTAAACTTACATTTTGCATTTCAAATAAAGATAGCAAGAGAACGAAGAAAATTTGATAATAGTAATAAATTAGAAAGTTGCTTAAAATGTCATGCTCTATCTGAATCACAAAAGAAAAAAATTGGGTTCAGTGTCCCTTTAAAATATTTCTGTGGTTTTGCTTCTAAACTACATTAAACCGTTTTTTTTTTAATATTTATATATTTATTCTTAACAGTGATTATAGACTACCTCCAGGTCACTTTATCCAAAAGGGAAGAACAAAAAAGCAATTGTGTGAGAACTGTGAATCTACTAACACAAATGAGTGTATATATTAGGCTTGGGCATAATTTTGTATTCAGAGTTCTGGATTTGCACAGATCTTTGTGTGTTGAACTTTCACACAAATAAATTTGGCACTAAAAAATAGGTGAATGGTGTTTCCTCTGGTTATATATTTGTAAAACAAATGCCGAATACAAAATCATGCCCATGCCTAAAATATATGCAGTCCCATGGAAGTTCTAAACATAGTCCTCCATACATATCACACAATGTAGCCCTTGCTTTTCAATCCACTCAGTAATAAAATATTTCTTTATTTACTTATTTATCATTTAGTTTGTTTAGTGTTCTGTGTATTTGATGTTTCATGTTAGGCTTACGGACTGATGATCTTTTTAACATGAATGAGTAAAAGGATTTTGAGAAAAGCAAATAAACCCCCCACCTCACAACTATTAATATTTATTTTTACAGTACTATACTATTGCTGTACATCTCCTTTAGTCTCTTTTTAGGTCTGTGATTTCTTTGCTCCTGTTTTAGACAAATAGAAATAACACCATCTCTTTTTCTGTTTCTGTCTCCCCTTTAGTTGTCATTTCCTGAAGCATAAACTGTTGGTGTACAGGAAAGGCACAGTCAGGTAAAACTGGAGCAACTATGTCCCCATTTGTTAGAATTTTACTCTTTCCTCCTCTCTTTTCATTGTTTGAGGTCCCTTGTTTTTTGCAGTGTATAAACTAAAGTTGCATATCCCTCAAACCATTCTTTCTAAAACTCTTTCCAGTAACTCTTATCTAATCCTATTAAATCCCAGTATGGACATTAAGTGCCAGTACCAGCACTCAAAACGCAAAATACAATATGTAAAATAGGATAGATATCAACACTGTGTCCTTGAATGCTTAGTGACTGTTTATAAAAGCAACCTGATCATAATGTATTAGGGGTAGAATGCCTAGTGGCATTACATTTATAAGTAATTTATGGCTGCTCTACAGAAGTGATATAAGTTGTAATGGCCTTCTATAGATAATGAAGGATAACAAAATGTATGCTTACCTGATAAATTATTTTCTGTCCAGGCATGGAGAGTCCACGAAATCATTCTAATTACTAGTGGGATATTCACTCCTGGCCAGCAGGAGAAGGCAAAGAGCACCCCAGCAGAGCTGTTAAGTATCACTTCCCTTACCCATAACCCCCAGTCATTCGACCAAAGGCAACGGAAAAAGAACATAACACAAGGGTATAAAGGTGCCTGATGTTTGTACAAAAAAAACTGACGTCTGAATATAGACAAGGGCGGGTCGTGGACTCTCCATGCCTGGAAAGAAAATAATTTATCAGGTAAGCATAAATTTTGTTTTTTTTCCTATAGCATGGAGAGTCCACAAAATCATTCTAATTACTAGTGGGAACCAATACCCAAGCTAGAAGACACAGAATGAAAGGGAGGGAGAACAAGACTGTTTAAGTCCAAGGCACCGCCAGGGCATCTATTAGAGCGCCTTGTGTAGCTCTAAATCCTGAAACGTACTTTGGAAGCTTGGCGTTTAGATGAGATGGATGCCACCAGATCCAAATCCGGAACCCCCCACCTGAGGGTATCATTATGAAAAACCTCTGGGCAGAAAATCCACTCACCAGGATGAAAATTCTGCCTGCTCAGAAAAACCGCTTCCCAGTAGGCCACCCCTGGGAAGTGGATGGCAGAAAGTAGACAATCGTGAGTCTCCAATGAACAAAGTAGCGAAGCGGAGAGTCTCCACTAGACAATCGTGAGCCTCCGCCCACTGGAGATACGAGTTACCTCCTACATGGCTAATGAACTCCTAGATCCTCACTGGATGATGATGTACACCACCAAGTTGATGTTGTCCAATTGAAATTGGATAAACCGGACTGAAGCTAGTTGATGCCAGACTGACAAAACATGACAAATTGCTTGTAACTCTAGGATGGATATGGTAGGAGAAGACTCCTCACAAGTCCATAGACCCTGAGCCTTTAAAGAACCACAAGTGCTCCCCAGCCAGAAAGGCTGGCGTCTGTGGTCACAGTCACCCAGGTTGGTCCCAGGAAGCATGTACCCTGAGACAGAAGGACCTGCAAAAACCACCAAGATAGTCTCTTGGTAGGAGATCCAAAACTATCCTCTGCGATAGGTCAGAGGGGACTTTGTGCCATTGTCTGAGCATGTATAACTGTAGGAATCTCAAATGGAACCAAGCCAAATGAACAATGTCCATGGAAGCAACCATCAGGCCAATTACTTCTATACAGAGTCACAAATAGAAGAAAAAGGCAAAAGGAAGGGATTATCTAACCTCCGTCAGAAAAATCCTCATGGACCAAGAAGCTATAATCGTACCTAAAAACACCCCCTAGTGTCTGGCACCAAGGAACTCTACTGCAGAGTCACTGCCCGTGGAAACGAGAATAAACATCTCATTATGAGATCTTGTTAACTGAAAAGATGATGCCTGAACCAAGAGTCATCCAGGTATGGCGCCTCCGCAATTCCCTAGATCTGACCACTGCCAAAAGGATCCCCAAGATCTTGTAAAGATTCGAAGATTCAATGGGCGGCAGCAAGGCAAACTGGAAAGTCAATCCAGAAAGGCAAAACCGCAGAAATAGAAAAAGTTCCCAGAATATGGGAACAAGAAACACGCGTCCTTCAGGTCCATAATAGACATGAACCGACCCTCCTGAACCAAAGGAAGATGGAAAAAATAGTCTGCTATGAAGGACGGAACCTTGAGTGAATTTGTTGAGACACTTGAGGTTCAATATAGGTCGGAAAATTCCCTCTATCTGGGGAACCACAAAAGGATTTGAATAAAAACCCTGAACCTGTTCCGATACAGGAACTGGGACAAAACACTCCTAGAGAAAATAGGTCCTTTACGTAGAGAAAGAAGGACTCTCTCTCTTCCCCTGGAATGCAGAAAAAAACTTTGACAAGCTAAATCTGCCCCTGGGGAAACAGGACTTGAACCCTATCATGTATCCCTGGGAAATGACTTCCACAGCCCAAGGAGCTGGGACATTGTGTATGCAATACTTTCGAAAGAAGAAAAACCTGCTCTTTACTGTAACCAAGACTGTATAGAGGGCAGCTCCTATATGCTGACTAAAGATATAGGAAGGATTAGGATAGAGAGAGTTCCCCTATACCAAGGATGACTGGACCTCCATGAAATCCTAGATCGATCCATTGAAGTTACAAAGGGAACGAACATTCCTAGAGGCCCTAATGTCAGAAAAGACCTCAAATAGGAAACATTAAAAGAGAGTCTATAAGACAACGTCAGATAAAAAACCTTTTTTAAAAACAAAAAAAACAAACTCATGGTCGTTTCTCTCCGTGTAAATCTTTAGAAAAAAGCAAAAGATTTAATCGATCTGAAGAGAAACCAGAGTATATGAGGCAAAGCATACATGTTACAGACATAGCAATTATCATTGTATTCCTATACATAAAATAAAGAAATAAACCATTATAAAAAAATCACCTCCATCTGATAGAGATACCTATAAGCCCCTATACATGAAATAGGATAGCATACATATCACGGATATTAGTACAGGTTCCCTCATATGAAAAAACTTAAAATATGGAGCTCCAACATAAAGGAGAAGAGCCCCTGTACAAGGTAGATAACATAGAAAAACAATATTATGTTATATTACATCTGATACATAAAAAATAAAGAGACTCCACAGGAATCCCACATAATGTACTACCTACTAGAGTAGTAGAAAAAATCTGTTACCATCCACAAGTGGTCAGAAAAGGTTTACATATAATTACCCTTCCTTATAGAAACTAGATGGCAGTAGAAGACAGGAAAACTCAATACTAGACAAAATCTGACAAAAACAGAAAGTGTATGGAATTTTTTTTTAACCCATTCCATCTCACCACTTCCACACATGAATAAAAACATTTATTTACCGCATATGTGAAATAAGCATAATGAGGAAACCTCTGACTGTATGGTTGCTATGATTATACATCTATTATGGACTACGCTGACCTTAGAGACAGCGAACATAATAGTCAGAAAAACACAGCACATAACATTACAGGGCCCAGAAGATAAGACAACATTAAACAAAGGCTCCGGAGATAACAAAACCTCTGCTAGGTTCAGTGCAACAGCGCGCCATGGTGGGAATATGAAAGTGCGCATCGAATAAATATGGCGTCCCTAAAACAAACTGTGAAAATCTGCATGGGAGCCTAACTTGCACATAATAGGCTCAAAACAATTGGCGTGCAGTGCAATTGCCAAAGAAGCCGTCTATCTCCAGTACCGGAGAAACATTCCCAAACAAGAGAAACACGCTGAAGTTGCTGGTATGCACATGCCTCCTTTCAGAGCAGCGATGCGACCATTAACACCAGGACCCTCTAAGCACCCAAGGGAGACTTGCAAATGTGGCCATGTGCACTAATGTCCCTCTTAATCGAGCGCCAATGAAAAACAAGTCCTCAGGTAGTGAACCGTGAATGCGGACATCCACGCAAGTATTCACTGCCAGTACAAATGTTCCCTTTCACAAGCGCTGTACTATATACAAGCACCAAAAAAACTGCGTCATAAACAAAATAAGTGACTAGGTCTTGCCTGAGCTTGGGATCCCCCTCTTTCATTCACAAAACCCCTTTCCGGTTCAGCAATAAAGGAGCTATCCCTCTAAGAACCAGAACATCAGTCAAATAACAGTGGGGGAAAACTATAAACCTCAAATAAATATTTTACAGATACCCTTCACAAATGGATTTACTCTGTCAGCCAAGATTCAAGTTTAACAGGAACCAAAATCACAGATACCCTTCCAAAAGGGATTTACTGTAGCTAAAATGAATAGGGGTCAATTTTAAGAACTCCATAGTGCCTAAACCCACTGAGGGGATAAATCAGAGAGGTAAAAGTCCCCCAACCTTAGTGAGAAGTCACCCCTCACTTAGATCACAAGCCATAGGGGGAATAAGGGATCCAGGGACTTACCGGTCTTGCAGCTTTCTCAGTAGCCCCAGGCTTGGCAGAAAAAAACATCATCCTGACAGAGACCATATTCAACTCTAGGGCAGGCACTGTATCTCTGGTGTAACAGAAACAGTTCTGATAGGGACCTGAAGAGAAAGGGAAAAAACAGAGTAACCAACTCTGGTGTTCCACAGAGGGGTAGCATGAATGTTAGAAGATGGCGAGGTTGCCTTTGCTTAATTTCTAACTGCTAAAAGCCACCATTACTCTTACTAAAGAGATTGACATGGACACAGCTTGACCACAATCCTTGCTTGCAAGGGAAAAAGTACCCATTAAAGGATTAAAATATCTTCAGACACCTTCTTCGCCATCCTCCCGTGATCAAGGCAAAGAGAATGCCTGGGGGTTATGGGTAAGGGAAGGGATACTTAACAGCTCTGCTGGGGTGCTCTTTGCCTCTTCCTGCTGGCTAGGAGTGAATATCCCACTAGTAATTAGAATGATGTTGTGGACTCTCCATGCCATAGGAAAGAAAAAGGAGTTTAGTACCTGTGTATTAACCAATAAAATAATATTTAAATTAAAACAATAAAAACCTATAGAGATATGGAGATAAGAATTTGAATTCTGAGTCTGCACCAATTCAGTTTTTTCCCGGTATATCAGGAAAACACTTCCTAATTGCAGAGTTACAGGAAAAATTCATGCTGCAAATACTGTGTGACTTAAATTCTTCTCTGATAGCAGGAAACTCATCAGGTCACATCTGTACCCCCCAAATACTTGATGTGGTTTCTTCAACCCACAGTCAGGAGTGTGCAGTGTCCTTGCTTGGTACTTTTTGATATAATGCAATTTTTAAACTAGCAATAAAGATAACAAAAGTCTGGGTTTTAAGTTGGGTGTCTGGGATTAAATGTGCCCCGTGTGCTTAGAGGAATGTGGCTGCACCTCACTGACGAGGCCCATAGGAGGCCGAAACGATCGTCTGGGGTTGTCATGTTCCTTGTTCAGAGAATTGCCTGGTATTTTGGGGCTGGACTGACCTTACTTGGCTGGATCAGACTGATATACTTCAGGAAAGTTTTCCTCTGTGAAAAGCACACTGGTCTAAAAGAGGCTGCTTCCGGGTGGTAAATAGCCATATAACAAGCCTATTAGATGTAGCGCGATTCTCTCTTCGTATGGGATTAAATGAGTCAGGCTAGGATGTCCAAATATCTGGTTTTGGTGTCTGGTGAGTAATGCCGCACAATAATGGCAGCGCTAGCGCACTAGGACTGTGTCCCCCTGAGATTCTGAGCCCCTCCGGCCTGTGCATTGCCAGCGAGCTATGACACTGTGTCTCTCTGTCACCCTGTGATTCTCCCCGGCCTGGACTGTCTGCAGTCTGCTTTAACTGTGTCTTGCCTCAGTAGTACTGTAGTCACTCTGTACTGCCTGCAGCGCCAGCACGCTATGACTGTGTGTGTCTCTGAGACGGGCAGCTCCGCCCCCGCAGCTGAGACGCTGCCACTTAAAGGGACAGTCAACACCAAAATTGTTATTGTTTAAAAAGATAGATAACACCTTAACTACCCATTCCCTAGCTTTGCACAATCAACATTCTTATATTAATATACCTTATAACATTTAGACCTCTAAATTTCTGCCTGTTTCTAAGCCACTACAGGCAGCCTCTTATCACATGTATTTTTATTACTTTTCACAACAAGAGACTTCTAATCTATGTGGGCCATATGGATAACATTGTGCTCTCTCCTGTAGAGTTGTGGCGGACACAGCACTAATTAGCTAAAATGCAAGTCAATAGATAATAAATTAATTAATATCCATGTGATAAGTGGGCTGTCAAGAGTCTTGGATACAAGGTTGTCACTGAGGTAAAAAACATAATTTATGTAAGAACTTACCTGATAAATTAATTTCTTTCATATTAGCAAGAGTCCATGAGCTAGTGACGTATGGGATATACATTCCTACCAGGAGGGGCAAAGTTTCCCAAACCTCAAAATGCCTATAAATACACCCCTCACCACACCCACAAGTCAGTTTAACGCATAGCCAAGAAGTGGGGTGATAAGACAAAAGTGCGAAAGCATAAAAAATAAGGAATTGGAATAATTGTGCTTTATACAAAAAAATCATAACCACCACAAAAAAGGGTGGGCCTCATGGACTCTTACTAATATGAAAGAAATGAATTCATCAGGTAAGTTCTTACATAAATTATGTTTTCTTTCATGTAATTAGCAAGAGTCCATGAGCTAGTGACGTATGGGATAATGAATACCCAAGATGTGGATCTTCCACGCAAGAGTCACTAGAGAGGGAGGGATAAAATAAAGACAGCCAATTCCGCTGAAAATAATCCACACCCAAAATAAAGTTTAAATCTTATAATGAAAAAAACTGAAATTATAAGCAGAAGAATCAAACTGAAACAGCTGCCTGAAGTACTTTTCTACCAAAAACTGCTTCAGAAGAAGAAAACACATCAAAAATGGTAGAATTTAGTAAAAGTATGCAAAGACCAAGTTGCTGCTTTGCAAATCTGATCAACCGAAGCTTCATTCCTAAACGCTCAGGAAGTAGAAACTGACCTAGTAGAATGAGCTGTAATCCTTTGAGGCGAAGTTTTACCCGACTCGACATAAGAATGATGAATCAAAGACTTTAACCAAGACGCCAAAGAAATGGCAGAGGCCTTCTGACCTTTCCTAGAACCGGAAAAGATAACAAATAGACTAGAAGTCTTTCGGAAATTTTTAGTAGCTTCAACATAATATTTCAAAGCTCTAACTACATCCAAAGAATGCAACGATCTTCCCTTAGAATTCTTAGGATTAGGACACAATGAAGGAACCACAATTTCTCTACTAATGTTGTCAGAATTCACAACCTTAGGTAAAAATTAAAAGACGTTCGCAACACCGCCTTATCCTGATGAAAAATCAGAAAAGGAGACTCACATGAAAGAGCAGAGAAATCAGAAACTCTTCTAGCAGAAGAGATGGCCAAAAGAAACAAAACTTTCCAAGAAAGTAATTTAATGTCCAGCGAATGCATAGGTTCAAACGGAGGAGCTTGAAGAGCCCCCAGAACCAAATTCAAACTTCAAGGAGGAGAAATTGACTTAATAACAGGTTTTATACGAACCAAAGCTTGTACAAAACAATGAATATCAGAAAGACTAGCAATCTTTCTGTGAAAAAGAACAGAAAGAGCAGAGATTTGTCCTTTCAAGGAACTTGCAGACAAACCTTTATCCAAACCATCCTGAAGAAACTGTAAAATTCTCGGAATTCTAAAAGAATGCCAAGAAAAATGATGAGAAAAACACCAAGAAATGTAAATCTTCCAGACTCGATAATATATCTTCCTAGATACAGATTTACGAGCCTGTAACATAGTATTAATCAGAGAGTCAGAGAAACCTCTATGACTGAGAAACAAGCGTTCAATCTCCATACCTTCAAATTTAAGGATTTGAGATCCTGATGGAAAAAAAGGACCTTGTGATAGAAGGTCTGGTCTTAACGGAAGAGTCCACGGTTGGCAAGTGGCCATCTGGACAAGAACCGCATGCCAAAACCTGTGAGGCCATGCTGGAGCCACCAGCAGAACAAACGAGCACTCCTTAGAATCTTTGAAGAAGAACTAGAGGCGGAAAGATATAGGCAGGATGATACTTCCAAGGAAGTGACAATGCATCCACTGCCTCCGCCTGAGGATCCCTGGATCTGGACAGATACCTGGGAAGCTTCTTGTTTAGATGAGAAGCCATCAGATCTATTTCTGGAAGTCCCCACATTTGAACAATCTGAAGAAATACCTCTGGATGAAGAGACCATTCGCCCGGATGTAACGTTTGGCGACTGAGATAATCCGCTTCCCAATTGTCTTTACCTGGGAAACTAGACAGGAGCTGGATTCCGCCCATACCAGAATTCGAGATACTTCTTTCATAGCCAGAGGACTGTGAGTCCCTCCTTGATGATTGACATATGCCACAGTTGTGACATTGTCTGTCTGAAAACAAATGAACGACTCTCTCTTTAGAAGAGGCCATGACTGAAGAGCTCTGAAAATTGCACGGAGTTCCAAAATATTGATTGGTAATCTCACCTCCTGAGATTCCCAAACCCATTGTGCTGTCAGAGACCCCCAAACAGCTCCCCAACCTGTCAGACTTGCATCTGTTGAAATCACAGTCCAGGTTGGAAGAACAAAAAGAAGCCCCCTGAACTAAACGATGGTGGTCTGTCCACCACGTCAGAGAGTGTCGTACAATCGGTTTCAAAGATATTAATTGAGATATCTTTGTATAATCCCTGCACCACTGGTTCAGCATACAGAGCTGAAGAAGTCGCATGTGAAAACGAGCAAAGGGGACCGCGTCCAATGCAGCAGTCCTAAGACCTAGAATTTCCATGCATAAAGCTACCGAAGGGAAAGATTGAGACTGAAGGTTTCGACAAGCTGAAACCAATTTCAGACGTCTCTTGTCTGTCAGAGACAGAGTCAATGACACTGAATCTATCAGGAAACCTAAAAAGGTTACCCTTGTCTGAGGAATCAATTAACTTTTTGGTAAATTGATCCTCCAACCATGTTCTAGAAGAAACAACACTCATAAAATACTGGAAAGGTTCTTTATAGTGAAAATGAGCAAAGGGAATTGAATCCAATGCTGAGGCCATAAGACCTAAAACTTCTGTGCATATATAGCAACTGAAGGAAATAATAGAGACTAAAGGTACCAACAGACGGAACCCAATAGAATTATCCCTTTGTCTGATAGAGACAAAGACAGTGACACAAACTATTTGGAAACCTAAAAAAGGTGACCCTTGTTTGAGGAATCAAGAGCTTTCGAAAAAAAGATCCTCTAACTATGTCCTGCAAGTGAATCATATGAGATTCCGCATCCTCAGAAAATAATCTGAATGAAAACAGAAAAATGAAAATATGAATTTATTGTATCTAAGGAAAACAAATAATGCTATCAATGACCATAAAAAGGCAAAATAGTTTGAATAAAACTCCAAACCCGGTTCCTAAAAAAGGAACTGGAAGAAATACCCCAGAAGATTCCAGGTCTGAGCAGCGCTTGTACCCCATGGGTGCCTAGCCATGCTTCAACAGTATCCAAAATATATAGGACAGAAACACACTTAAAGAAAGTGTTAGCCTTACTGGAATAAAATCAAAGAAATTTGGACAAAATAGAACCAAATAAATTTCAAAGAAGTCTTAACCTGCCCCTTACCAGCCAAGCTGGAATACGGCATGTACATCGCAATATTAGGGAGCTGATTTCGAACCCCAATTAAAAACATGTTACTTGGGAAAGAACTCAGGAATTTGTTCCTTAATAAGAACAACCAAACTAGTATAAGCTTAAAGTTTTAGTCTTAGAACTCAATCTTGAAGCCCAGAGTAACAGTTAAGAATTGAATCCAATTATAAAACAAATAATTGATTATCTTAGAACAAAAGAAATATGGATTTTTTTGTGTTTTTTTTTTTTTTAAAAAAATCACAAAATTCTTCTAGCTAAAATAGCTAAAAACATAGATTAACCCTCATTTGCGAAAATATTCAATAAAATGAAGACACAAATGAAATTATTAGTATGATAGTCCAGTTTAAAGGACCAGTCAATACAGTGGACTTGCATAATCAATAAATGCAAAATAACAAGACAAATGCAACAGCACCTAGTCTAGTAAATGTTGTCCCTTAACAATGCTAAAATAAATCATAATCTGATACTTGATCTTAAAGTAAACAGAAAAAATGAAGCAATTGCGATATCCAAATAAATTACAGGACCAAGAAAAGTACCTGAAACTAAATAATTTTCCATAAATAAGATACAACTATCTAAAGGAAAATAAATACTATTTTGCTATAGAAACAATAGCATAATTAGTAGAAGTAGAGATAGCCCCAATAAATTGGAGAACCCTCCAAATTGAATTTAACTGCTGGCAAAGAATATAGTTTAAAACCTTTGAAGAAGGAATAAAAGAAAATTCTCAGCCTATTCCATTCCCTAGAATGGGGAATTGGAAAGAAAAACCTCTGAAAACACAGAAGAAATAAATAGGCAGAAATAGTGTCAGCTAGTCTTAAAGAACTAGTTACCTTAATATCCAAAATAATCAACACCTTTTCAACAAAGAACAAATCTACTTTAATAATAGAAAAATAATAAAAAAGTAGATTTGTTAGTGTCAATATCTGATGAAGAAAATTTCTGAAAGAGAAAAAACATCATCAGAGAAGGATAAATCAGTATGTTGTTGGTCATTTGAAACTTCAATAATTAAAAAAGAAGTGAAAAAGACCTAAAAATTTTATTAGAAGGCATGAAGTCAGACAAAGCCTTTAAAATAGAATCAGAAAAATATTTCTTATAAATCTTCTAAATATTTCTTGTACATAAGATGTAAGAATGGAAATATATAAAGCATAAACACTAATGGATGCTGCATGTAAAAGTATATCATAATAACTTATTACAAACCATAGCTAAAGATAAACATTTATAACATTTAAAATAAATGAACTTAGCTTTGGTAGAACTGAAACTCAGTTAAGCGTTTTTCCAGAAGTGGCTTCTGATTCAGGGTCAATCTGAGACATCTTGCAATATGTAATAGAAAAAACAACATATAAAGCAAAATTGATCAAATTCCTTAACAGTTTCAGGAATGGGAAAAAAATGCCAATGAACAAGCTTCTAGCAACCAGAAGCAATAAATAATGAGACTTAAATATTGTGGAAACAACGACGCTCAAATTTTTTAGCGCCACATCCGGAAACGCCGACATTTTTTGGCGCAAAAAACATCAAAAAAATGACGCAACTTCCGGCGACACGTATGATGCCGGAAATGACAAGAAAATTTTTGCGCCAAGAAAGTCCGCGCCAAGAATGACACAATAAAATGAAGCATTTTCAGCCCCCGTGAGCCTAACAGCCCACAGGAAAAAAAGGCAAATTTTAAGGTAAGAAAAAATTGATTAATTCATATGCATTATCCCAAATATGAAACTGACTGTCTGAAATAAGGAACGTTGAACATCCTGAATCAAGGCAAATAAATGTTTAAACACATATATTTAGAACTTTATATAAAAGTGCCCAACCATAGCTTAGAGCAGTGCTTTCCAAACTGTGTGTCGGGACACACTAGTGTGTCGGCAGCAGTGTGTAGGTGTGTCCCTGCTTCAGCACAATTTTTTTTAAATTTAATTTTTTTTAAAACATTTTTTTTTGGTTTCTGACTTTCCGCCTGCCTGCTACGCATATCACATGGTTGACACATGATTGATACCTAGTGGGTCACAGATTCTTAACCAATTGGCGCAGCTCAGTGGGAACTGAAACTATTCCCATTGGCGGCTTTGGCGGGACATTGGCTCCTGACTGCACGTGTAGTCTCCTTAATTGGCTTGTGACTGCACGTGTAGTCAGTGAGTGGGATAGCAGTGTGTTTGCAGCGCGGGCAGTAGTCAGTAGGGCTCACGGAGGTCTGAGGGCGGCAGCTTAAACGCTGAGCTGAAGTCAGAGGGTTTTTTTTGCAGCTAGCTCCCAGTAGTGCATTGTTTTCCTGCTCTTGATATATGAATAAGAAGTGGAAGCTTAAAAATGCTTGATGATGAAATGCGAGTGTCTTTATCAAATATTCCACCAAATATTCAGAAATTGTGTTCATCCCATCAATCTCATACATCCCATTAAAATAGTAAGTAGCTATTGGCGTTAAACTTTTTTTTACTTCTTGCACATACATACTGTTACTTGTAAATACATATTATTATTACATAATTTATGTATGTGTCTGTATATTTTAAAACAAGTTAGTTTAACCTCCTTTTTGCTAGTACAACTGAATTAATTACTGTGTCGCGAAATGATGTAGGTCTAAAAAGTGTGTCACCAACATGAAAAGTTTGGAAAGCTCTGGCTTAGAGTGTCACAGAAAATAAGACTTACTTACCCCAGGACACTCATCTACGTGTAGTAGAAAGCCAAACCAGTACTGAAACGAGAATCAGTAGAGGTAATGGTATATATAAGAGTATATCGTCGATCTGAAAAGGGAGGTAAGAGATGAATCTCTACAACCGATAACAGAGAACCTATGAAATAGACCCCGTAGAAGGAGATCATTGAATTCAAATAGGCAATACTCTCTTCACATCCCTCTGACATTCACTGCACGCTGAGAGGAAAACCGGGCTCCAGCCTGCTGCGAAGCGCATATCAACGTAGAATCTAGCACAAACTTACTTCACCACCTCCACAGGAGGCAAAGTTTGTAAAAACTGATTTGTGGGTGTGGTGAGGGGTGTATTTATAGGCATTTTGAGGTTTGGGAAACTTTGCCCCTCCTGGTAGGAATGTATATCCCATACGTCACTAGCTCATGGACTCTTGCTAATTACATGAAAGAAACTATATTAATATAACCTTGTTGGTTATGCAAAACTGGTTATAAAGGGATTATCTATCTTTTTAAACAATAAAAAGTTTGGAGTTGACTGTCCCTTTTAAAGGGACGGTCAACACCAGACGTTTTGTTGTTTTAAAAAATAGATAATCCCTTAATTACTTATTCCCCAGTTTTGCATAACCAACACAGTTATAATAATACACATTTTACCTCTGTAATTACCTTGTATCTTATCCTCTGCAGACTACCCCCTTATTTCAGTTCTTTTGACACTTGCATTTTAGCCAATCAGTGCTCACTCCTCTGTAAATTCACATGCATGAGCTCAATGTTTTCTATATAAAACACATGAACCTAACGTCCTCTAGTGGTGAAAAACTGTCAAAATGCATTTAGATTAGAGGCGGCCTTCAATGTCTAAGAAATTAGCATATGAACCTCCTAGGTTTAACTTTCAACTAAGAATACCAAGAGAACAAAGCAAAATTGGTGATAAAAGTAATTTGGAAAGTTTGTTTAAAATTACGTGCCCTATTTGAAACCTGAAAGTTTTTTTTGAACTTGACTGTCCCTTTAAGTAAGTTGCTGTCTTTAAATGCAGGACATTTATAGGGGCAATAACCTCAAAATGTAACTTTCATGCTTCAGATAAAGCAAGCAATTTAAACAAATTTCCAATTTACTTCTTTTATCTAATTGCTTTGCTCACTTGGTATCCTTTGTTGAAAAACACACACCTAGATAGGTCCAGGAGCAGCAATGCACTACTGGGAGCTAGCTGCTGATTGGTGGCTGTACATAGATGTCTTTTACCCAATGTGTTTAGCCAGGTCTCAGTAGTGCATTATTGCTGTTTCAGGAAAGGATACAGAGAGAATGATGCAAATTAGATAAAAGTAAAATTGGAGATGTTTAAAATTGCAGCTTTATCTGAATCATGAAAGAAAAGAAATTGGGTTTTATGCCC
The DNA here is from genome assembly GCF_027579735.1 of Bombina bombina. NCBI lineage: Eukaryota > Metazoa > Chordata > Amphibia > Anura > Bombinatoridae > Bombina > Bombina bombina. Next base: position 565,988,598 of record NC_069502.1, read on the forward strand.
CTTTAATGTACATAACCACATAATGTAATAAAAATGCCTATGGAAACTTGCTGCAGATTTATGACCCTGGATCATTGCATAAGACAATTTCTGCACACTATGATTTTGTATTTCTATTTACAGATCCTTAGTATTTGAGGCCTGTTTTCCAAATCACACTGTCAATTTGCTTCATAGTGTGACTTAATATATCTTCCTACAGCAAAGTACACTGACACAAAATACTGACTGTGCACAATTTGTACAACCGCACTATCCTCTATCCTGATATACGCAGGACTGGCTACATAGTGCGAAACAGTGATGATATACACTGGCTGATACACACAGGACTGACTAAACACTGTGATATACATACAGCAGAGCTAAACACTGGCTGATACACACAGGACTGACTAAACACTGTGATATACATACAGCAGCGCTATACACTGGCTGATACACACAGGACTGACTAAACACTGTGATATACATACAGCAGAGCTATACAGTGGCTGATACACACAGGGCTGACTAAACACAGTGATATACATACAGCAGCGCTATACACTGGCTGATACACACACACACAGGACTGACTAAACACTGTGATATACACACAGCAGCGCTATACACTGGCTGATACACACAGGGCTGACTAAACACTGTGATATACACACAGCAGCGCTATACACTGGCTGATACACACAGGACTGACTAAACACTGTGATATACACACAGCAGCGCTATACACTGGCTGATACACACAGGACTGACTAAACACTGATATACATACAGCAGTGCTATACACTGGCTGATACACACAGGGCTGACTAAACACTGTGATATACAGTACATACAGCAGCAATATACACTGACTGATACACACAGGACTTACTATACACTGTGATATACATACAGCAGTGCTATACACTGGCTGATACACACAGGGCTGACTAAACACTGTGATATACATACAGCAGCACTATACACTGGCTGATACACACAGGACTTACTAAACACTGTGATATACATATAGCAGCGCTATACACTGGCTGATACACACACAGGGCTGACTAAACACTAATATACATACAGCAGTGCTATACAGTGGCTGATGCACACAGGACTGACTAAACACTGTGATATACCTACAGCAGCGCTATACACTGGCTGATACACACAGGACTTACTAAACACTGTTATACATACAGCAGCGCTATACACTGGCTGATACACACAGGACTTACTAAACACTGATATACACACAGCAGTGCAATACACTGGCTGATACACACAGGACTTACTAAACACTGTGATATACAGATGTAAGAAAAATTATGTGAACCCTTTGGAATGAAATGGATTTCTGCACAAATTGGTCATAAAATGTGATCTGATCATCATCTAAGTCACAACAATAGACAATCACAGTCTGCTTAAACTAATAACACACAAAGAATGAAATGTTGCCATGTTTTTATTGAACACACCATGTAAGCATTCACAGTGCAGGTGGAAAAAGTATGTGAACCCCTAGACTAATGACATCTCCAAGAGCTAATTGGAGTGAGATGTCGGCCAACTGGAGTCCAATCAATGAGATGAGATTGGAGGTGTTGGTTACAGCTGCCCTGCCCTATAAAAAACACACACCAGTTCTGGGTTTGCTTTTCACAAGAAGCATTGCCTGATGTGAATGATGCCTCGCACAAAAGAGCTCTCAGAAGACCTACGATTCAGAATTGTTGACTTGTATAAAGCTGGAAAGGGTTATAAAAGTATCTCCAAAAGTCTTGCTGTTCATCAGTCCACGGTAAGACAAATTGTCTATAAATGGAGAAAGTTCAGCACTGCTGCTACTCTCCCTAGAAGTGGCCGTCCTGTAAAGATGACTGCAAGAGCACAGTGCAGACTGCTCAATGAGGTGAAGAAGAATCCTAGAGTGTCAGCTAAAGACTTACAAAAGTCACTGGCAAATGCTAACATCCCTGTTAGCAAATCTACAATACGTAAAACACTAATCAAGAATGGATTTCATGGGAGGATACCACAGAGGAAGCCACTGCTGTCCAAACAAAACATTGCTGCACGTTTACAGTTTGCACAAGAGCACCTGGATGTTCCACAGCAGTACTGGCAAAATATTCTGTGGACAGATGAAACCAAAGTTGAGTTGTTTGGAAGAAACACACAACACTATGTGTGGCGAAAAAGAGGCACAGCACACCAACATCAAAACCTCATCCCAACTGTGAAGTATGGTGGTGGGGGCATCATGGTTTGGGGCTGCTTTGCTGCTTCAGGGCCTGGACGGATTGCTATCATCGAAGGAAAAATGAATTCCCAAGTTTATCAAGACATTTTGCAGGAGAACTTAAGTCCATCTGTCTACCAGCTGAAGCTCAACAGAAGATGGGTGTTGCAACAGGACATTGACCCAAAGCATAGAAGTAAATCAACAACAGAATGGCTTAAAATGAAGAAAATACGCCTTCTGAAGTGGCCCAGTCAGAGTCCTGATCTCAACCCGATTGAGATGCTGTGGCATGACCTCAAAGCGATTCACACCAGACATCCCAAGAATATTGCTGAACTGAAACAGTTCTGTAAAGAGGAATGGTCAAGAATTATTCCTGACCGTTGTGCATGTCTGATCTGCAACTACAGGAAATGTTTGGTTGAAGTTATTGCTGCCAAAGGAGGTTCAACCAGTTATTAAATCCAAGGGTTCACATACTTTTTCCACCTGCACTGTGAATGTTTACATGGTGTGTTCAATAAAAACATGGCAACATTTCATTCTTTGTGTGTTATTAGTTTAAGCAGACTGTGATTGTCTATTGTTGTGACTTAGATGATGATCAGATCACATTTTTAGACCAATTTGTGCAGAAATCCATATCATTCCAAAGGGTTCACATACTTTTTCTTGCAACTGTACATACAACAGTGCTATACACTGGTAGATACACACAGGGCTGACTAAACACTGTGATATACATACAGTAGCGCTATACACTGGTTGATACACACAGAGCTGACTAAACACTGTGATATACATACAGCAGCGCTATACACTGGTTGATACACACACAGGGCTGATTAAACACTGTGATATACAGCAGCACTATACAGTGGCTGTTACACACATAGGGCTGACTAAACCCTTATATACATACAGCAGCGCTATACACTGGTTGATACACACACAGGGCTGACTAAACAGTGTGATATACAGCAGCGCTATACAGTGACTGATACACACACAAGGCTGACTAAACCCTGATATACATACAGCAGCGCTATACACTGGTTGATACACACACAGGGCTGACTAAACACTGTGATATACAGCAGCTCTATACAGTGGCTGATACACACACAGGACTGACTAAACACTGTGATATACATACAGCAGTGCTATACACTGACTGATACACATGCACAGGGCTGACTAAACACTGTGATATACATACAGCAGCGCTATGCGTTGGCTGATGCACACAGGACTGACCAACAGGGTTGCCACCTGTCCAAGAATGACCCGGACAGTTTGGGTTTCCATTTGTGTGTGTGTCTGATGCTGAGTTAGGTTTGGGCATGCAGTTTTCCGGGTTTGGTGGATAACGGACACAGCCAGAAAGGTGACATTGTGCATTTGCAGCCTACACATGCCTACAGTTATTTCTTGTGTGTGTCTTGGTGTGAGAATGTGACTGTGTGTAAGTGTCTTTGTGTTTGTCAGTGTGAAAGAGTGAGTATTTGTGTGTGAGATTGAATGTGTGTGTGTGGGAGCCTTTGTTTCTTTGTGTGTGTTTGTGTGTCTGTGAGTGTGAGCATGTACAAGAGTGTGTGTATGAAATAGAAAGTGTGCGAATATCTATGCACGAGTTTGTGGTTGTGCTAGTATACATAATGTACTCTATGCACTCAAATGGTTAAATCTCTGTTCTTTTTAAAAATAACCTATTGTAGGCATGATAAAATTAATTATGAAACAGAAGGGGGTACTAATGGCACTACTAAAAATATAAGTGAGGAATGCCTTTAACTAGTGGCTTTGTTCTGCTTATCAATGTTTGAAACTATAGATAAGATCTCGTGGCTGGCAGGGGTGCTGTGTACAATTTTACACCAAAGAAGATAGTCAGTACAAGACTGACATTGTAGTACACTTGTATAGCACTCACATTCCTCTTGGGCTATTTAAATAAAGAGCAATTGTGTAATAACTATCAACGGAGATATAGGAAATTAAAATATAACCTTTAATAAAATGTTTTAAAATAAATGTTCAACTCGCACACATACAACTTAAAAACACAGAGGAGCAAATCAGGTTATATACGTTAGGACACTTATGAAAAGGTGGCGGCACAGTTTTGACTTGTATATCAATCTCGACCTAGGAGATTGATATACATCAAAATCCATACTTTATTACACACCAACATTATTTAAAATTTTGATGTTCTTGCCATTGAATACTAATATACTCTAATAAAGCCGACTATGGATTAACACCGACATCCTAGGTCGAGATTGGTATACAAGTCAAAACTGTGCCACCACCTTTTCATAAGTGTCCTAACGTATATAACCTGATTTACTCCTCTGTGTTTTTAAGTTGTATGTGTGCGAGTTGAACATTTACTGTATTTTAAAACATCCTATTAAAGGTTATATTTTAATTTCCTATATCTCCGTTGATCGTTATTACACAATTGCTCTTTATTTAAATAGTCCAAGAGGAATGTTAGTGCTATACAAGTGTACTACAATGTCAGTCTTTTACTGATTATCTACTTTGATGATAAAATGATAAAATGAATTGTAGCTGTGATGAATCAAACCTTCATCACAATAGAGAGGTTTGGACATGAAGGGGTTAATAGCACACAGCTCTGGTTCCCTTAACCTTGTAACTCTACAAAAGGACCTTAAAAGGGACACCACATTAACCCCCAAATCCTGTCCACACTGCTCTGATTAACAATTTCTGCCACCACCAAAACTCTGAAATTAAAAGGGGCATTTTGGAAACCCCAAAAACTCACACAATTTAACAATTATATAACGTGCCTTTAACCTTCTCTCAACAGAGTGTGAATTCAGATATTAAAGCCCAAAGACAGAATGAGATTTTCTTTGTGTTTAATAACAAAAATATCAATAAAGGTTACACATTGCGAAATTATAAAAAAATTCAAAATAACATACAGTTGCAAAGTTACAATTCTTTAAAAAGAAAATTGGACATAAAAATAATAGAAGCACAATATCCAACTTATTACCAAGTTCCTTTAGATATATGGAGAACTGCTTTTGATGGTGTTAGCTGCTTGGGTCCTAGGGCAATTCTAACACAGCCTTTCTGTTACATTAAGTTTAAAACTCAAATTCTCTTTGTCTTGTCAAAGACACCGCCCTTGTTATAATTTACGACGGGGTTAGCCAATGCACAACTAGCCATAGCTCACAGTATCAGTCTCCAAGAGGAGGGTTTGAAACTTTCACATTCCTACATTGCTACACACACTTTACACAAAGAACATTTCACTTTAAACCTGTGACAGGCTAAGGAGGGGGGTCTTATCTACAGATTTCACACAAAGAACAAGCAATTCACATTAACCCTTCCCAGGCTGAGACCACAATACCACCTCTGCTGGGTAGCCAATCCAGGTATCAACTACTCCACATGATTGTATCATGACAGTAGCGTACAAATATTATAACCAAAAAGTAATTCACCAGACCTAAAACATTATTTTCTCAAAAAGACATAATAGTTTCTAAAAGGTTTGTATGCAACCAACCCTACTACTGTTTCACACCTTCCAAACGGCAATTATCCTGCAATTGCCTAAACCCCACCACCATAATGTACCACCCTACACAATGCAATTGACCATAACTCAGTTACCCCTTGTAATGAACCCCCTACTTCACATACCTCACCAGAATTAACTTAAACTGTACTGGACTAGGACCAAAAAATAGGCCTGGGCATTTAAAGGCAGAGGAGCCCTATTGCCAGTCTGGGCCTGCTGGCCCCCTTATTTTATTTAATAAACACAGATGACAAAAGTAAAACTAAATCACAGTAAACTAAATTAAAACAAAAAAAATCAATTAAACATAAGTACTATCAATCCATTAGTTTAAGTATACAACCTCACTCCAAAAATGTTATATTTAACAGAAGCTAAATGATTATTTAACTTAATTTTCCCTGGAACCCATAAAGCTGCAATAAGTTGTTTGCAAGGCTAATGCTAATCATACAGTGGTCAGTTACAAAAAACAACACATGAGATGTGGAACACATGGAAAGTCTAGATTGATGTTTGAAACAAAGGTTTTACAAATTATGGGCCAGATTATTTGTGGAGCACTAAAAGTGCGTGTGAGTGTTGGGTTTATCGCTCGAATTACAAGTTGCAAGTAAACGCAATATACACTAGAATGATTACCATGTCCTCAGAGCTCTGTTTAAAGGGACAGTCTAGTCAAAATTAAACTTTCATGATTCAGATAGGGCATGTAATTTTAAACAACTTTCCAATTTACTGTTATCATCAAGTTTACTTTTTTCTCTTGGTATTCTTAATTGAAAGCTAAACCTAGGTAGGCTCATATGCTAATTTATAAGCCGTTGAAGGCTGCCTCTTATCTTGATGCATTTGCCAGTTTTTCACAGCTGGAGGGCATTAGTTCATGTGTGCCTAATAGATAACATTGTGCTCAGGCCCGTGGAGTTACTCATGAGAGGGCAGTCAGCAGAGGCTTAGATACAAGGTAATAACAGAGGTAAAAAGAATATTAATATAACAGTGTTGGTTATGCAAAACTAGGGAATGGGTAATAAAGGGATTATCTTACCTTTTTTAAACAATACAAATTCTGGAGTAGACTGTCGCTTTAACGGTTTCCCAAAACAAAAAACGGTCACAAAAAACTGTCACAAAACACACAAAAAATACATTACAAAGTACAGTTACACTCCTAATAACAAATACAAACAGAAAGAAAAACAGTCTGCAAGGAACGTACAGCAGCTCAGTGGCTTGTTCTATGGCCCAGTTACCACCAGAGAGCAGCTTTTTTTTTGCCCAATTGTGCTTTTCACAGAGCAACATTTTCCTGAAGTATATCAGTCTGATCCCTCCTAACCAGGTCAGCTGCCCAGCCCAGAAATACCAGGCAATTCTCCTATGAACAAGGGAAATAACACCATCTAATTATTAATAAATAAAAATAAAATATTGCACAAAATAAGTTATAAGGGGTCAAAGATATGAGGTCTCTGGGGGAAAAAAATCTTTAGTAAATGGTCTCAAGTTTAGTCCAAAAGAGATATCAGAACATGGGCTATCATGCTAAGCTTTACTTTTCTACCAAATCCAGAGAGTGCTTTCATTTATGGAGACTGCATTTAACTACATTGACTAGCACCCTGAGTCTTGTCCCTCTACTAATGTTCCCAGGTCAGCTCTTCTTTAGCAATGAAAAACCTACACAGTACTGCAATAAAACATAAACGAAGGCATTCCAATGGCACAGTATCAATTAGACTGTGTCCCCTTTCAAACAGCCATCCCAATAGACCAATACAGGTAGCCCTCAGTTTACACCGGGGTTAGGTTCCAGAAGGAATGGTTGTAAATCGAAACCGTTGTAAATTGAAACCCAGTTTATAATGTAAGTCAATGGGAAGTGAGGGAGTTAGGTTCCAGGCCCCTCTCAAAATTGTCATAATAACACCTAATACATTATTTTTAAAGCTTTGAAATGAAGACTTTAAATGCTAAACAGCATTATAAACCTAATAAAAAAATCACACAACACAAAATATATAATTAAACTAAGTTAAATGAACAAAAACATTTTCTAAACAGCATTATAAACCTAATAAAATAATCACACAACACAGACTTCACTTGCATTTTTCTGCAAACAGTTCTTTCTATGCATTCCAATCTGGACTGATTTATAGACAGGAAGATCTTGTTCCTTTGAAATCTGCTCAGTAGCTCAGGTCTAGTTAAACTGATTAATTTCAGCTTGCTTGGCTTTGCTGCAACACAAGTGGACAGCTCCACCTACTGGCCACCTGTACTCACAAAAAGAGAGCACTTATCTCAAAGTGCAAATGGAACAGTCTGGGAGAATTAGGAGCTTCCCAGCTGGCTCACCATGATTCACGAGTGCTTGGATACTCCTGATCTCTGCTAATTTTTGCAGTGTCAAATGTAATAAAAAAACTCTCAGTCCAGAAACAATGTAAATAAACTCTTTCCTGAAGAATTTCAGGGTTATTTTATTAAGTTTAACATATATGTTTTAAAATAAATCCAAATGCATTTGCAGTGCAATGGTACTGCTTCCAAGCAGCATACTATTGCACTGCGAAATGAGTTTAGATTTGTTTTAAACATATATTCTGTAATCCAGGAGCCAACACAAAAATAATTAATATATAATACTCAATATGCTATCCCAAGAAGTTATCTGAGCTCACAGGAACTTTTTTCCATTATTCAGATAGAGCATAACTTAAGTCACAGGAATCCTACCTATCCCTTAAAACGCAGATGCAGAATGAACCCCATCTACGGAAATAAGGAAGTCCCCTATGAGAACATAAGACATGAAATCGCCATTTAACAACAATCACCTTTTGTATTCAACAAATAAGCCCTCCCAGAGCATATGTAACCGCTAAATTAAACAAAGAATTATACTATTAATACTAACTGCACAAGGCTGAACCATCAGTATTGATTTGTTATCTAGGACAGCCTTTCTAAAACTGTGGGTCGCGACCCCATATGGGGGCATAACCCTAATGTGGGGGTCACGAAAAAGAAGGGGCCTCCTGATTCCATATTTCATCCCGCGATCTTAAGGCCGGTCTTAGGTGTGTGTGACCTTTGCCATCACACTGGGCACACACTCCAAGTGTTGGCCGGCTGCCTGCTTCCTCCCAGCACTCCCTCTTCCCTCCTCCGAGGCAGCGCTGGGAGGAAGTGATCATATGTCAGGAGAGTAGAGGGAGCCCTGCAGAGAAGGCCCTTGCCCAGCAGGTATGGTAGGAGGCCTATCTTTGTAGGAGTTGTAAGCAAGAGTACTGGTAGCTACTCTTAGAAATCAGTGTCAAACTCCCATGAAGTTTTTTTTTTTTTTTTTTCCCTGTCACCATGGCTCACATATTAACCTGGTCCCTAGGTAATTGCTTTCAGGTGTTATCAGAGCTACTTCATCAAGCCTTCTACCATTTTTGTTTCCCAATCTTTGGTTTCAAGAGATCCTGTGAAGACAAAGACCTTAATATGTAATCAAAATCTCCCAGACCAGGGCTATTCAGTTTTTCTTTCCTTGCATACAGGAAACAAACCAGATTTTATGAATATCCTATACAAGCACAGATAAGTCAATTAGTAACTCATGGGGAAGGGAGGGTATGAGTATGGAAGGGAGGGTATGAGTATGGAAGGGAGGGTATGAGTATGGAAGGGAGGGTATGAGTATGGAAGGGAGGGTATGAGTATGGAAGGGAGGGTATGAGTATGGAAGGGAGGGTATGAGTATGGAAGGGAGGGTATGAGCATGGAAGGGGGTATGAATATGAAGGGGGAGTATGGAAGGAGCAGGGCAGTGAGCATGGAAAGGGGTATGAATATGAAGAGGGAGTATGGAAGGTGCAGGGGAGTGAGCATGAAAGGGACAGTGAGCATGGAAGGGGGGAGTATGAGCATGGAAGGGGAAGTATGATTATGGAAGGGTGTATGAATATGAAGTGGGAGTAGGAAGGTGCAGGGCAGTGAGCATGTAAGGGGGGAATATGAGCATGTAAGGGGGGAGTATGAAGGGGGAGTATGTAAGGGGCAGGGGAGTGAGCATTGAAGGGGGGGGAGTATGGAAGGGCAGGGCAGTGAGCATGGAAGTGGGGAGTATGAGCATGATTTATTATCAGTAAATGTTTGATTTGTATACCAATTTTATATACCCGGGGTCACGTAAAAATATCTTGCAGGAAAAGGGGTCAGAAGTGGAAAAAGTTTAAGGAAGCCCTGATCTAGGCTATAATTAATTATTTTCTTACAATTGTCATATTTACTAAACACAAAAGAGAATGGGCAAAAAATTATATAATTTGATAAATAATTTTTAGATCAGGTATGATCAGTCTATTGTTTTGTTTAACAAAATATAATTACAGAGATATTGGGTATAAAATTGGGGGACTACCCTTCCAATTAAAAAGTGAAAAAAAAATCTTTCAGGCTAATAGATCTTTGTTAAATCGGATTAGAACAAGCAACAGTAGATATTAACAATTATTTGGTGGGGGGCTAACCCATCATCGTCCCCCCCTTAACAAAAGTATGATCAGTCAGTTGTTTTGTTAGATGTAACATAAATACAGAGATATTGGGTATTAAATAGGAGGGAGGCTAGCCCCCAGAATACAAATTTCAGACCAAAAAAATCATTCAGGGTAATAGACCTTTATTACATCAGGTAAGATCACATGTTTATTAAGTTATATATAATATGCAAAAGGTGGTATTAATAATCAAATTGTGGGGCCTTTAAGTATTCAAATGAAGTGCCAGCCCCTCATAACAAACAATTGCACGACGAGTTATACTAAAGTTTAACTGATATTTGTTAGATCAGCTATGATCAGTCATTTATTAGACATATTTAGATATATTAGGCATTTATTTAGTGTGGCTACCCTTCTATCAAAATTTCAGATCAGGTTAGGTCAAGTGTATAATTTTAAATCTAACGTGCAAAACCTGTCCGCCTGATATGGAGGCCAGCAATCCGCATTTAGTGTTTGACAAGCCACTGCTTGTGCAATTCTGCCGCCTGCTCATGCGTGGATGACAATTGCCTCGGTCAGACTTGTCCGGGGTGATTGCAAGCTCAGAGGTGGTGTATAGGTTAGGAAGTAGTGGTTTGACGATTGATGTTTTTAACTATCGATTGTAGGTTTGCTCATGTTAGACTGCCCCAAAGCTGTCTAAAGCTTAATTATGCAGCTTCATTAACCCCTTAACGACCGAGGACGTGCAGGGGACGTCCTAAAAAAAAAGTTGATTAACGACCAAGGACATACCCTGCACGTCCTCGGTCTGGAAAGCAGCTGGAAGCGATCCTGCTCGCTTACAGCTACTTTCCGGTTATTGCAGTGATGCCTCGATATCGAGGCATCCTGCAATAACCTTTTTTAGCCATCCGGTGCAGAGAGAGCCACTCTGTGGCCCTCTCTGCACCGGACATCGGTGGCTATATCCGTTGGTGGGTGGGAGCCGGTGTGGGAGGCGGGTGGCGGCCATTGATGGCCCTGATGATGTGGAGGGGGGCGGGATCGTGGGCAGGGATGGCCGGGGGCGTGCACGGGAGGGCGGGGGCGGGCGCGTGCATGGGGAGGGAGCGGGTGGGAACTGCTACACTACAGAAAAATATATATTAAAAGTGGGGGATATAATTGTATAAAAATACATCAGTCAGGGGGTGGGGGTTGGTCTGTGGTGGGGGGGGGGAGCTACACTACAGAAAAAGCACACAAAAAATAAATAAAAAACATTTTATTTGTTTGCAAACTGGGTACTGGCAGACAGCTGCCAGTACCCAAGATGGCCCCCGATAAGGCAGAGGGGGAGGGTTAGAGAGCGGTTTTGGGCTGGATCCTACACAGTAGCATATATAAATATGCTAAAAAATATTATTTTTTTAAAAAAAAGCTTTTATTTTAGTACTGGCAGACTTTCTGCCAGTACTTAAGATGGAGGGGACAATAGTGCGGTGGGGGAGGGAAGGGAGCAGTTTGGGAGGGATCAGGGGGTCTGATGTGTCAGGTGGGAGGCTGATCTCTACACTAAAGCTAAAATTAACCCTGCAAGCTCCCTACAAACTACCTAATTAACCCCTTAACTGCTAGCCTTAATACACGTGTGATGCACAGCAGCATTTAGCGGCCTTCTAATTAACAAAAAGCAACGCCAAAGTCATATATGTCTGCTATTTCTGAACAAAGGGGATCACAGAGAAGCATTTACAACCATTGTGCCATAATTGCACAAGCTGTTTGTAAATAATTTCAGTGAGAAACCTAAAATTGTGAAAAAATTTAGCGTTTTTTTTTTTTTATTTGATCACATTTGGCGGTGAAATGGTGGCATGAAATATACCAAAATGGGCCTAGATCAATAACCCTAGAAGCTCCCTACATGCTCCCTAATTAACCCCTTCACTGCTGGGCATAATATACGTGTGGTGCGCAGTGGCATTTAGCAGCCTTCTAATTACCAAAAAGCAAAGCCAAAGCCATATATGTCTGCTATTTATGAACAAAGGGGATCCCAGAGAAGGATTTACAACCATTTATGCCATAATTGCATAAGTTGTTTGTAAATAATTTCAGTGAGAAACCTAAAGTTTGTGAAAAAGTGAACAATTTTTTTTACTTGATCGCATTTGGTGGTGAAATGGTGGCATGAAATATACCAAAATGGGCCTAGATCAATACTTTGGGTTGTCTTCTAAAAAAAATATATACATGTCAAGGGATATTCAGGGATTCCTGAAAGATATTAGTGTTCCAATGTAACTAGCGCTAATTTTGAAAAAAAGTGGTTTGGAAATAGTAAAGTGCTACTTGTGTTTATTGCCCTATAACTTGCAAAAAAAGCGAAGAACGTGTAAACATTGGGTATTTTGTAAACTCAGGACAAAATTTATAAACTATTTAGCATATGTTTTTTTTGGTGGTTGTAGATGTGTAACATATTTTGGGGGTCAAAGTTAGAAAAAGTGTGTTTTTTTCCATTTTTTCCACATATTTTATAATTTTTTTTACAGTAAATTATAAGATATGCTGAAAATAATGGTATCTTTTGAAAGTCCATTTAATGGCGAGAAAAACGGTATAGAATATGTGTGGGTACAGTAAATGAGTAAGGGGAAAATTACAGCTAAACACAAACACCGCAAAAATGTGAAAATAGCCTTGGTCCCAAACGGACAGAAAATGGAAAAGTGCTGTGGTCATTAAGGGGTTAATATCCCCTAAAGTATTGTGCAACCCTCCATCCATGAAACAATTGTTGATATAATATTTGGTATGATAGAAAGTGTTATTATATATTATATTTTTGTATTAAAGTATGTACTGTATATGACTGTAATAAAATGTTTTTGATGTGTTTTTCATTTTTGTTTTTTAAGCATTACACTTTACTTCAGGTCTCAAGTCACGCTAAATACTTGAGGGCAAGCTAAAACTTTCAACTTGCAATACCAGCGCTATTTAGGGTGGTCGCGAGATCCATTGAAAGTATAGGTTTCGTAAGAGTGATGTCAGCCGCTAGCCCTTCTCTGCTAAATGGGATTTATCATGGACTTGTAATATCAAATTGTGTGCTAATGTTAGCGTGGTCCAGCCATATTGCTTATCACGACCCATGCGTGCGCCACTTGTAATCTGGCCCTATGATGGGGATATTTTTATAATTACTAAAGCCAAAACTAGAACATTGCGTCATTTACATATTTTCTTCTAGCTGTGTGGCTGTATTTAGAAGACAAATTTGTCAATATGATTGTTTTTTCCTTCTAAATTTCCCTAAGGATTATAAAATGTATATGACAGAAAAGAAAAACTAACTGATTTAAATGTAATACCCCAGAGATTATGATGATGCATCTTAGAAAATAATTACTATCTTGTGCCCAATTTACCTGTTCAAATTTGTATTTTTTTTTATAATCCATTTTTGCTGTTTCTGCTGGCATCTTTACACAAAAGGGAAAGTAAATGGTCTAATTAAATCAAACAAAACATACATTGTGTGTTACTATGAGAGATACTGGTGGTTTTTCATATCTATACCCAGTTAATATGGAATTCTAGCAAATGAACATTTCTGTACAGTTTGAAGCAACTAAACTTTTGACAACAAAATATTTATAGTTTTAAAACATTCCTTAAAAATAGGCATTTTATATGGGGGTTGTGAAACTGCTAGTGGCTGTGTTTTTTTGCAGGCCTCTTGATTAAATCCAACCTGTATAAATGCAATATACAAATGACATACTCATCAGTTTAAATAATTCTAAATAACAGTATAATCTATTAATAAAAAAACCAAAGCAGGTATAAGAAATCAGTATATTTAAACATATAATCAAAAACATTTTCCCATGGAGCATCAGGAACATTGTATGTATCTATTTTGCTCTTAAGAGTAAATTTCCTATTGTTTCAATAGACTTTTTCTGATAGTGTTAAATAATTGAATCCCTTTTCCTTTTATAATACATACATAATACTTTCCGTTGAGCATAGCATGAAAGCATTCTATAGACTCACCTGCCAGGTTTGTATATATCAGGTATATCTTTCACCTGTGTCTGTACCCTGGTCTCTGCAAGCATCATATGTCCCCAGAAAAGCATCAGGATGCAAATATCCATCTTATTTGTAGTCAGCGTGAAACCTAGGAATGTATTTACCAAAAATAGCAAATTTTCTTTCTTCGTAAAGACACTGGTGGGTCATCTCATTGTTAGAAGGATGTATACGCACACAGGAAGAAAATGCCACAGAGTATTTAATCTGGACAGTGGTGAAAGCAATTTCCACTAAACCTATAAATCCCTCTACGTCAGATGGCTGGGATTTTCAGGCTGTGGAGAATTCATGTATTTTATGTTTACTGCTTAAGGCAATACAGGGTATTGTTAAAATGGAAGAGATATGAAGCTAGGATCATTTTCTGAAAACTTCAACTGAACAGCAGTCTCGTAATATCATCTAGAAGCCATCGTTTTGTAATATATTTTGCACACATAGAACTTTGGAATACATGTAAAGCAAAATATGTATTGCATATTTTTTCCACCAAAGCATGTAAAGTAACATAATATGTGTGTGTATATATATATATATATATATATATATATATATATAAAATAAAAAAAAAAAATATATATATATATATATATATATATATATATATATATTCAGCAAAAGAAGAGACAGCACTCTCTGGTCTTAGTATAACAGAAGATTTATTCCAGTGATGTTTTGGGGAATGCTCCCCTTCATCAGACCAGTGTTACAGATAATGAGTAAAACATTTATACCTTTAAAAAAAGACCCTGCCCCTGTGTGCAAAACCACCAAACTGTTGCCTAGGCAAACAGTCCATAGCAACAGTGAACAATAAACAAAGAACAATAACAAAGAAAACATTAACAGTCACCAGGTAGTAGACAATGGTATAGTCATAATATACCAATGCACATGGAACAGATGGCATCAATGTCAAAATATAGTGTCACAGCCAAGCCTACCTAATGCTGCAATATGTTTGTGTATAGCAATAAAAACATAGTCGCAAGACATCCCCTGTATTGGGCTGTCCAATGTGGCATATGACATATATCAATGCAGATTTCATAGGTCAATTTTATACAATATAGAACCGTAATTACAAATACCTATGGGTGTCAATGTGGGGACATGATATATACAGGGAAACACTCATATAAAGACATCGTTAGGTAAAGGCAAGTAGAGTATCTCATCAAAAAGTAGTATCCAAAAAATGCAATTGTTAACAGCTAGTTACCTCGATGTGCAAAGGCCCCAGCGATCAACAGGGAGATTCCCCAATACTGTGAAAGGCAGATGTAGTGTGCATGCGTATCCCGCTAATAGACCCGCCCCCCCCCATGTACTTGGAGAGAGAGTGTATGTGTGCGTGTCCATAGGCTAGAGAGGGCAAGCCCCCATGAAGGACGGACACATTTCTAAAGTGTTGAGAGCACAGGCTACATGAGAAATGGGCCAGTGCAGATACCCTGACGTAGTCTGGTATCAGAAGCTGGGGAAAAATATAGGGGATTCACATATTCCCATAGCGAATAAAGGCAGCGCATAAGCGTGTCCTGAATACAGGACACTCCTCCCACCACTTTCTAGAAAAAGACTCAATTGGTTACACAAGACCAGCCCCCATATAGACATAGATATGTACAGTATCGCTTTGTTGCAGTGGTCTAGTAAGGCGTGGATATCTATATAATGAGTGCCATTGAAGTTACATGGTGGGATGTGACCAATATGGAAAGAAATACCGTTGTGGCTATTACGTGTATTTGAGATGTAGCGTGTGTATAAGTGCCTGCCAGGGCAATAATGTTTAGCCCTATACTCTATACTCGATAGCACAATAAAGTTAGACTGTAATGTATGCAGCTATAGTGGCGTAGAAGCTGTAGTGTGTAAATTGGGATACCAATGAGTGTGCAATAGTGTCGCAAACCCAAACTCAGGATCTTATAACAGCCATGCGAACATAATGTAGGGTAATAATCGGTAACACATTTCTGGACTACCAATAGGTACTGGACCAAGGTGTATGTTAAAGATCACCAATCATTACCGGTATTAGTGGCCCAGCAGCTATTATTAATAAACAGGTCAACATCAGCAATTAGCAGTAGTGACCGCAAAACATCCTATAGGTCAGGGGAACTACCAGGTATCCTATCAGTGTGTAGTCCACAACCATATGTCATACAAACGGATAGTCCATCCACTAATCAGACAAGTAAAACCAGTGGGGATGCCCACTATATGTATTTAAACGGACCTGGGTATATTCAGAGTCCCATGATGGGTAAAAGAACGCATGTGTGCGGAGGGGTATCCTATATGGGTCCCAAGACTACGGGTACACCAATAGAGGGGTCCCAGGGAACCTATGCATAGGGGGCAAAGAATACACAATTAATGTAGCAATGTGTGTACAGTACAATATTCAAAATGTGTCAAGCAAGATACATAGTTCAATCACATACCAATCTTTAGGAATATCTTAAGTAAGTGGTGTGTTTTATGTAGTGGCCAAGGTTTCAAACCAAGTAGTTCATAAACTCAAAGGAGGTTAGCGTCCATCAGAAAGACCAATGAGTTCATAGGAAACAGTGCCAATCAATACCCATATTTAGGCCTCTAGGGTAGATTGTGTCTAATTTGCAAATCCATTCTGCCTCTTTTTTTCAGAAGCAGTTTGCCTCTATCACCCCCACGAGGTAGGGATGTTATCAATTAGAGTGAACCTCAGATCTGCTACTGTGTGGCCATGTTCCAGAAAATGCCTCGCCACCGGCTGATCACTGGCTGATTAGACATCCATTTCTTAATATCATCAGTAGTTGTACCAATATAGAACAGGTTACAATTGTATCTACATTGGTAAAACTACTGATGATATTAAGAAACGGATGGCTAATCACAGATGCGCCATCCGTACAGCTATAGACAAAGGGGCCAGTGATCAGCCGGTGGCGAGGCATTTTCTGGAACATGGCCACACAGTGGCCATGTTCGCTGCCTTTTTTCGCTTTGGGAATATGTGAATCCCCTATATTTTTTCCCCAGCTTCTGATACCAGGCTTCGTCAGGGTATCTGTACTGGCCCATTTCTCATGTAGCCTCTGCTCTCGACACTTTAGAAATGTGTCCGTCCTTCATAGGGGCTTGCCCTCTCTAGCCTATGGACACGCACACATACACTCTCTCTCCAAGTAAATGGGGGGGGGCGGGTCTATTAGCACGATACGCATGCGCACTACATCTGCCTTACACAGTATCGGGGAATCTCCCTGTTGATCCCTGGGGCCTTTGCAAATCGAGGTAACTAGATGTTTGATCCAGTGCTACTTTAGCTAGTGCTTTCTGTTAACACTTGCCTTTTTGGATACTACTTTTTGATGAGATACGCTACTTGCCTTCGCCTAACGATGTCTTTATATGAGTGTTTCCCTGTATGTATAATGTCCCCACAATGACACCCGTAAGTATTTGTAACTACGGTTCTATATTGTATAAAATTGACCTATGAAATCTGCATTGTTGTATGTCATATGCCACATTGGACAGCCCTATACAGGGGATGTCTTGCGACTGTTTTTATTGCTATACACAAACATATTGCAGCATTAGGTAGGCTTGGCTGTGACACTATATTTTGACATTGATGCCATCTGTTCCATGCTCATTGGTATATTATGACTATACCATTGTCTACTACCTGGTGTTAATGTTCTCTTTGTTAATATTTTCTCTGTTATTGTTCTTTGTTTATTGTTCACTGTTGCTATGGACTGGTTGCCTAGGCAACAGTTTTGTCAGTTTTGCACACAGGGGGAGGGTCTTTTGTAAAGGTATAAATGTTTTACTCATTTTCTGTAACACTGGTCTGATGAAGGGGAGCATTCCCCGAAACGTCACTGGAATAAATCTTCTGTTATACTAAGACCAGAGAGTGCCGTCTCTTTTTTTGCTGTATTATTAACCATATACTAGCACCCTGGCATTTGTGGAATAGTTAGTGAGAGTGCACCTGTTTCCTTTTCCTTTTTCTGTGTGTATATATATATATATATATATATATATATATATATATATATAATGCGTGTGCGTGTGTGTGTGTATATATATGTATATATATATATATATATATGTATGTGTGTATGTATATATATATATGTGTATATATATATATATATATATATATATATATATATATATATATATATATATATACATATATATATATATGTGTGTGTATATATATATATATATATATATATATATATATATATATATATATATACATATATAATCATCTGATATTCAATAGAATCCATGCGGCCCTTAACTTTAACAAGATTCCCAGTACCAGCACTGGCCACACAGCCCCACAGCATGATGGAACATCCACCACATTTTACTGTGGGTAGCAAGTGTTTGTCTTGGAACGCTGTGTTCTTTTTCCGCCATGCATAACACCCCTTGTTGTGACCAAATAACTCATTCTTTGTTTCATCAGTCCACAGCACCTTCTTCTGTTTGTGGCGTGTGTGCAGAAAAGGCTCCTTCCGCATCACTCTCCCATACAGCTTCTCCTTGTGCAAAATGCGCTAAATTGTTGAATGATACACAGTGACACCATCTGCAGCAATATGATGTTGTAGGTCTTTGGAGGTGGTCTGTGAGCTGTTTTTGACCGTTCTCACCATCCTTTGCCTCTCCGATATTTTACTTGGCCTGCCACTTCTGGCCTTAACAAGAACTGTGCCAGTGGTCTTCCATTTTCTCACTATGTTCCTCACAGTGGACACTGACAGCTTAAATCTCTGCGATTAGCTTTTTGTAGCCTTCCCCTAAACCATAATGTTGAACAATCTTTGTTTTCAGGTCATTTGAGAGTTGTTTTGAGGCCCCCATGTTGCCACTCTTCAGAGGAGAGTCAAAGAGAACAACAACTTGCAATTGGCCACCTTAAATACCTTTTCTCTTTATTGGATGCACCTTTTTATGAAGTTCAAGGCTTAATGAGCTCACCAAACCAATTCTGTGTTCCAATTAATCAGTGCTTGGTAGTTACAGGTGTTCAAATCAACAAAATGACAAGGGTGCCCAAATGTATGCACCTGTCTAATTTCGTTTCAATGCATATTGCACATTTTCTGTTAATCCAATAAACCTCATTTCACTACTGAAATATTACTGTGTCCTTCAGTTATTTCATAGATCAAAATGAAATTGTTGATCCAAACACCCAATTATTTATAAATGAAAATCATGGAATTTGTCAGGAGTGCCTAAACTTTTGCATACAACTGTATGTATAATATATACAAAGCACATAATTCAGTCCGTACAATTACTCTAAAGCCAATATAGTTTATTTAATTAATCCATTCAATTTGATTTGTTTGACAATGTTTTTATTTTGCAAATACCCTCTGGGTTTCCAGTAAAGCACAATGCTATTTAAACTAATCTGTATTAATAGGGAGTATGTATATGGTCCATACTATAGGAAATGTAATTTCTAATTAATATGTTAAAGATTATGGATACTTTGGAGTAAACATGTCTTCTCTTTGCATCCTGCAGCTGGTTTGTTGTTTAAAGGGACAGTCAATGTTAATAACCAACATTACCTCCTTTAAAAATGATTGAAAACCTTTTGGTTCTTAAATTTATTATAACCTTCAATCATAGTCTGCAGATTTTGCCCCTGGCCATGCAGTTGACCTTTTTTATTTATTTAAATCCGCAGCAAGAGGCCCTTTTCATCTCAATCTTTCAGTCAGCAGAATGTTCGAAGAGAGGCGGTAGCTTCTCTCATTGGTCTCTGGGAGCATCAAGAGGCATAAGGTCTTGCTGACAAACCTCATCCTCCTCTAGAACGCTCGTGGCCAGCATGTTGTTTACTGAAGCTCTTTCTCGTAATTTCTTTTTCACCCTGAAGATTTTAGAAAATACTAACTTCTCATTGGTTGTTGAGTGAAAGTGGTCTGTCTTCAAATGCATGGGTCCATAACTTTCAGACTTTGCATCAATTGAACTAGGTCCAGCAGCTAAAGGGTTCCTCTTTTTTTGGGGAAAAAAACATTGTGTACATTTATTCCTGTGTAAATACAATTTGTGTTTAGTGGTCCTTTAATGTAAACTACATGATTTTGAACCTACATATCTGAGAATAATTTTGCATTGAAAACTGCAGCTTCATTTTGTCAGTTGAGTACAGTATATTGTTTTAGGTTTGTTCATTTTACTAATTTCCCTGTCCCCTATAACAAAATAATCTTTGCTCATCAATCACAAACTAATATTCAGATATAGCATGAACTCTGTTTGCACATGTGCAGTTGAGAGAGACTGGGGAAGCCTGTCCGTATCTCTTCCCTTAAGGTGGTTTAGCACTGATTTAACTTGGCTACAATTGCAAGGAATGCTTCTCCTATCATGATTGTTGATGCAAAACTGATAATCCACCTTTTACAAACATGTGACTGCTGAGAATCTTACTGGGGAGGGTGAAGTGAATAAAAGCTTGCATAAATTGCCTAAAAGTATTAACCCAAAACTCCCTGAGAGAAAATGAAACAAGCACATATTTTAGATGTATTTTACAGCAAAAGGCAGCAAAATAAATGATTGTATATTGCAATAATGGTTCACTTGCAATAATGAAACATTTTATACATTGTTGAAATGTCAAGTTTACTGGTCTATTAACGGTCCTAAACAAAGCTAAAATGTTTATCAAAAACATCCTTTATCTCAAAAACTGTGTGTTTTTTTTAACATACATTATTGTACAAATATAATATTGCGAAACCATTCAAAACAATGTAGGTAGGACCACAACATATAAAAGTGTTGCATGCCTATTACAAGTAAGTAGCCACTGTATAAGAAAGTGATAATCAGAGCAATAACAGGTATACTAAACATAAGAAGTGTGATTCTCTTTTAAACTAGTCGTGAGTCCCTTTAGCTACCAGCTGGGATACTAATAGAGCTAATGGGAGAAACACTTTTGAAAAGGAAGCTGAAATGACATATATGATAATTTTTGAACTTCAAGGATAAGTATGATAAATCATAAGTCAATGTTATAGTGGTCATATATATAAGTGGTAGTAAATGAAGGTGGTTATATAGTACAAATATCTAAGAATGAAACCTCATTTGTATATATTAGGTATGGTTCCCTGCTTTACTCAATAGGGGGGGTCACTTTTGGACCTGAGAACTCTAATGAAAGATAGCAAGGGAGGCTGGCGTTTGTATGTCCGCTTTTGGGCCTTAGTAATGGTTGTAGGGGTGGGGGGGGGGGGTAAACAGCAGGCAAGAGTCGCTTCAAGTTAAAGATGGGGGGGGGAGAGGAGGGGATGTGGCCAGTTAACAATAAGTAATGATCTAAGCCTAAGGATAAAGATAATTAACAACAGCCAGATGGTTTCTTGCTCCTCCATTTTGTAATATTAGCTATGAGTAATTCCTCCTAAAACATCTGCGGCCACTCTTAGGCCTTACTAAGCTTATGAGTTGAGGAGGATTAGCATTTGGAGTGGTCACTTTTGGACCCAGAAAAAATTGGTGGGGGATTTGTTACTGTGACAATAAGATATCATATATAGTAGGTAATATACAGGTAAAGCTAAACATTAAAAAAAATATATATATGAGCAGTGAGGCAGGCAACCGATAACAAAACAATAATAAACAGCTGAGATAATGATTACCTATATTTAAAAATAGAAATTGATTATCTTATAAGTATAAAGGTGCCCATATGTGTTCTATTATTGCTATGGTAGTCTCCCAAAGGAAATAGTGCACTATTATGAGGTCATAGGAACTATCTGCTCTAATTGCTATCTAACGTTCTTAAGGAGGGTTGTGCTCAATTATACTTAATCTGTAGGGTATAAGTTGCAGCTAGTTATTCAATATAAGAGATCCTCTGAGGACTAGGCACTCAACCTCTAAATGGGAACATACAGCACAGGAAAACAATGACATGGTGAGTCAACGGACTGACATATCAATTAATATCTTAGTTATACTATTTCACTGATATTGTTTAAAACCTTAGCTACAGGGTTATCGCCTCTTAAAACTGTTATCTAATACAAATGGATAGCAGCAAGGCATACTCATATAATAGTAATCAGGGGAAATACTGCAAGTAATAACTCAGGTAAGAAATATGTAATATGGGACCCTACTTCTCCTCCATAATAAACAGTGAGGACCTTTGTTTGGTAGGTAAAAAATTCTACTGGGACTATTATATTAGCATTCAACATCTCTCTGTATAAGAAACGGGGGTTCTCATTAGTAACAATCAGACCTTATGCTAATCACATATGCGAGAAGCACAAGGAAACCACAAGAACTCCAATTCCATTAAGACAAAGACAGACTCCATGTCTATTCCGACCGACTGTTAATATTACAGGATGTGTAATGGAAGTTAAACACAATAAGATAAAGGGGATCCCTAGAAATCATGTCGGAGAGTATATAGAAAAATATGTTGTCACCAAATATGAGTTGAGAAGACTACAATATCCTACTTTAAACTATATTAGCTGCATGTACTACCAAACTACCTTATTGGAGATTAATGAATAAATAAGGCTTACATATAGTGCATAGAACTCCAGAGATAACAATAAGAGATTAAAATGTAAATAGCTCAATAATCAATTTGACAATAATGTGATATTTCGTGATGCAACCTTTGGTGAACAAATTAACCTGTGCACCTTTGAGGAGGTTAAATCTGTGATGATATCAATATCTGTTGCTAATATAACATGTACATGAGAGTCCCCTTTCCTTGTTCTCTATGCATTCATCAAGTCATCTATAAGGTGTAGATGTATCTTGGGCTATAGAAGTTAGTACAGTATAGCAATGAGACTCTGTTTTATCCACCAGATTGTCTTGAAGGTAATAAAAACATAAATTAAGTGAAACCTTCAGTCTAAACTGCCCGGTAACTACCTCTTATCTAGACTTTCAGGAAGAACATTTGAAACATGTAAGAGCATTATTAAAATTTTACATGGAGGTTCAACAGATATAAATCTCAACTACTGATATTATAACATACACTGATGCATTGGGAGTTCACATATCAGACATAACTGTCGTCATTGAAATATTAGTTAAAAAAAGAAAAGTCAATGCCCCAGAAGTAAAGCTCCATGGAGAAACAGGACCTCTCAAGCTAGATTACCCTATGCCAGTCTTAAGGCAGCTTAACGATTGGATCGAGGTGAGGGAGCTGCAGATCATTGCCAAAGGAGGACTACCAGTTGTTAGTGAGGAGTTTGAGGACCAAGGTTGGGGCCTTCTGCTGAGTAGATATTGTGGCGAAAACGGATCAGATCGGCATATCAGAGGGCCAGCTGCATCCCCCGCCAAAGCCTCCCAGATTTGTGCCATTTTTCTTGTAAATAGAGCTCGCTCGTTTTTAGGAAGTTCCTCTCTGACGCCTAAACAGGATTTTAATAGTAAGAGACTCCTCGACACTTGGACCTCGTCAATCATGTAGGCTTGAGGTAACTGTTTTTTCTGTAGGTCGTGTGGCTCCGGTTCTAGATCTGCCATCAAAGTCAGCTCCCCTGATGGGGTAAAAGGGGATGTTAGTGCCCCAGATTGCCACTCAGTTTGAATGGTTGGAGTTGAGATAAAGGGGTCCGTTTGGCACAGGTATCCATCCGTGAGCTCCACCTCTGCCTTTAGGACGGACCTTAGGTCTTCCATTTTCGTGCAGAACTCCTGCTCCAAATTTTTCAGTAGAATAGATATTAGGTAGTATGACTCTTCCATAGTTGCCTATGTGACAGGTTCCTTCCGTTGGTAGTTTTAGCCTTTTTTGTTTTATAACAGTTTGGTATGTTTGCAGTTCAGCCCATGCTGCCGGGAGAGGAGTAAGAGGTATGCTTGTCAGGCCGCCATTTAGTGAGGTTTCTTAGCAAGTAAAAAGACCTACAATCCGGTAAAATGTTCATACCATTCTATGCAGCATAGGATTAAGCTTCAATATAAAGTTGTATGTGCATAAGATGCTAAGTATTTCAGAGAATATGCCACAGATTTCTTGGTCTTCTGTTGGAGCATTAGAAATTGCGACCGGCCATGAAGAACTGTGTTTTTTAATTTTTTTGTTTGTTTGTTTTTTACAAGGCCAGGAAAGTAGGGACCATTTCCTGGTCATAATCCCTAAAAAAAGAAATATCTACGAATTTACAGAAACATTTATTTCCTGTAAAGATTTGTGGATTTACTTTCATTCTAGATCCAAGCCTTTTCTTTCATGTAAATGGCAAGTTCATGAGCTAGTGACGTATGGAATATACATTCCTACCAGTAGGGGGCAAAGTTTCCCAAACCTCAAAATGCCTATAAATACACCTCCCAACACACGCATACTTCAGTTTAACATATAGTCAAGTAGTGAGGTGTAAAAAAGCATACAAAAAAGAGGAACTGGGAAATATTGTACTTTTATACAAAAAAATAACCACCAAAAACAGGGTGGGCCTCATAGACACTTTCCATTATGAAAGAAATGAATTTATCAGGTAAGTTCTTACATAAATTATGTTTTTCACACACCTCATCATTATTGTGTCCTTCAGAGATTAAGGGCTAGATTACAAGTAGAGAACTAAATTATTGCACACCCGCAAACTGGAAAATTTGTCCGCTTGTGGGCGCGCAATAAATAACCAGCCATTACAAGTGACTGGTTATTGCTACCGCAACCTCACGGTAGCAATTCTCAGAAAATTATGCAGAGATTAGATCTCTGGTTATTTTTCTAAAAGTGCCCCAAATGCCATCAAACTAGAGGGCATTATAGTTTTTTATTTTTAAAAAATGTAGCTTTAAAAAAAAAAAAAAAAAATTAAATAAAAAAACAATTGCACTAGGCAGTTTTGGGGCTTTAAAGTTGGCGCGTGTGGGGTGTTAGAAAAAAAAAACAGCCCTGAAAAGTGCGTTTACATTGCGGTCTACGGGAACTGTGTGTTTCCAGTAAATATATATATGTGTATGCTTATATACTACTATTTATTTTGCCCCATTTAGCAATTTATAATTCTCACAACTTGGCATGCACTCTGCTGGCTTACCAAGCTAACCCTGCTACATATATGTCACTAATTGGCTTAATCCGATAACAACTGCAAAGAAAACAACAAACTCTATACTACTTTTATGACAGTGACTAGCCTTGTTGTCTATGGACTAAAGCCCAGATTGGCTCCCCTAAATAAGGCAAAAGTAAAAAAGATATATTTTTTTTTAAAAATGAAGACTGGGCTGCTATGTTATTCTATAGCAACACAACAGATATGTCTTATAACTACAAGGTGTTTACTGTCCCTTTTTAAAATCAGGTTGGAGAGTCAGATGAGGCTTCTTCTATACAAGTGGGAATTGGTCTAATATGGGGAATATGTTTTGTACAAATAGTCTGTTTTGTTGAAACATTTTATAGTAAAAGAAATTCCAGACTATTTTAATCCTAGTATGTATAGACACTATTTTGGATGTGCAGTATCTAAATGTGGATAAGAAGAAAAAATGGGGTTTATTTAGCAGCGCTAAAAAAAGCTAGGAAATGATGATACCAATCTAATTTATGTTTTATACAATCTATTTTATTTAAAAATTCTTATAACACATAAAAACAGCAAATGCTTTTATTAATTAATGAAGGGACGTCTCCCTTATACAACACTCATAAAAACAGACTAGAACCATATAATCCTAGAATTCCAGGTATAAAGGAATTAATTCTATAGATAACATATGGCAAGCAACAAATTTCTAAGATAAATGGTGAATTGAATATTTAAAAGGCACAAATGTATCAATCCTAACAGCTTTACAGTTCTTCAGTAACAAATACAGCTATAAAGTTACACAGTTACTTTACTTGGACATATAATTGGCTCAGGTGTGCTGGATAGTTAAAAAGGCAAAAAACAGCCAATATTCTGATTTAGGTGCCAAAGCAATCGTGGTTAATGGAAATGGTTAATTTAACAGATGAATACCTTGATGTCTTTAAAGTTCAGTTTGCGTGTTTTAAAAAACGTAGTGCAAATTAGTGTAGAGGTACCTTAATCTGTCCTGGTTGCAACCGCTGATATTCTTCACTGTGAGGGATTCACAGACTGTTTGTTCCTGGTGCTTCTGATAAGTCACCTGACCTTCTCTTTGATTCAGAGGTCAGGGGTGATGATCCGTTCTGGTGATGTAGTTATCATTTTTTTTGTTTTCCTTTCTTCTTATAGCCCAAATATTGTTTTCATCTGGGTTCCCTCAGACTTCTTAAGGTTTGAAGAAATCTTTGGTCAGTGTTTAGCAGTAACACCGTATTCCCTGAAGTTACCAAAGGTAGATTTTAACTTGCAGGGTCAGGAGAAAAGTTTAAAGTTGCAGGGTCACACAGCTTTGTGACAGTAGTAAATTAAGTTTAGTAGAGTGTAGCAGGTCCCATTCAATGCGTTTCACCCTTCTGGGCTTTATCAAGGGTGAAACGCGTTGAATGGTACCTGCTACACTCTACTAAACTTCATTTACTACTGTCACAAAGCTGTGTGACCCTGCAACTTTAAACTTTTCTCCTGACCCTGCAAGTTAAAATCTACCTTTGGTAACTTCAGGGAATACGGTGTTACTGCTAAACACTGACCAAAGATTTCTTCAAACCTTAAGAAGTCTGAGGGAACCCAGATGAAAACAATATTTGGGCTATAAGAAGAAAGGAAAACAAAAAAAAGGATAACTACATCACCAGAACGGATCATCACCCCTGACCTCTGAATCAAAGAGAAGGTCAGGTGACTTATCAGAAGCACCAGGAACAAACAGTCTGTGAATCCCTCACAGTGAAGAATATCAGCGGTTGCAACCAGGACAGATTAAGGTACCTCTACACTAATTTGCACTACGTTTTTTAAAACACGCAAACTGAACTTTACATCAAGGTATTCATCTGTTAAATTAACCATTTCCATTAACCACGATTGCTTTGGCACCTAAATCAGAATATTGGCTGTGTTTTGCCTTTTTAACTATCCAGCACACCTGAGCCAATTATATGTCCAAGGAAAGTAACTGTGTAACTTTATAAATGTATTTGTTACTGAAGAACTGTAAAGCTGTTAGGATTGATACATTTGTGCCTTTTAAATATTCAATTCACCGGGGGCGGGGCCTGGAGCCGTAAGGAGATGGAGGCATAGTGTCTGAGCTCCGTGCAAAACTGCTAACCATATTGGCAAAGGACAGCAATTAGGGACATTTACCGCTCTAGCTGAAGGGTATGGAGAAGGGGTGAACCCCCGGAATACATTTGCTAGTACTGATCACAACCCGGAGCTGCAGCATTGCCGCACAGTTATAACCAGCTTAGCAGAGCCGGTCGCCATCTTGGCCATGCGGTACCAGGTATAGAAGGCACAGTCATCCACGCCAAAGCACAGCCTCATCTGCAGCACTGTGACTCTAACTGTAGCCAAAATCTTATGAGAGCACCGGGCAAGCATCGAATGTCTGGGCGGATGCAATGTTTTGAAAAAAACTCAGTCTGAGCACCATAGCGAACAGGGCGGCCTATGCAGGAGAGAATGTGAACCTGCTCACAGTAAGGTAAACTGCAGGGCGCACACTGGGACATATACGCGGCAATGATAAGCCGTTTCAGACAGTATCAGCAGCGGTAGAGCTAGCAAGAGAGAGCACAGCCTGATTGATGAGACAAGGTATAACGGTGTGTGTGAGAGGCGCACTGCTTAAACTTTACTACCATTCCCTGTTCACATAGATAGCTACAAGTGCGGAAGAAATAAGGAGACATCCAGGCAGAAGGCAGGGATTTAGATATGATACACTAATGCCACAATAAGATGTTAGATGTTTGATCTGCCCAACCCTGCACAAGACTCAGATATTTGATAGTAATACAATACATTGGAGCCTAGCATGAAGGAATTTGTTAATATCCTAATCCCACATGAGGCCTGAAAAGCTTCAAGGGCCATGATAGTTGCACTCATTAAGTAGCTACAAGGGTCTCAGGTCAATAATAATTAGAATTTTGCCCACACTAGCTGTTGAGAACGGAACCTAGGTTTTTGACTTTTAAAATATCTGCAATATATTATCAATAGGGAAAGTCTGAATAAGGAGTGCATTCTCTGGAGCTGGAAGCACTATACTTTTCAATAACCCTCATCCACCATGTCAGTCAGAAAGCAAAATAAACCTCTACAGGTGCCCAAACCTCCAGCTCCTAGCTTGTTCTTTAGGCCTATGAAAGGAGATAAAATACAAGATTCTCAAAATGCTGCAGCAGAGGATGAAGCTGACTCAGACACCGACTCCCAGTTGATGGAGGGGGATTCTATACCAGCAACGAAAGCTGATCTCAAAACCTTGGTTTCCAAGCAAGACATTAATTTGAACTTCGAGAAAATGTGGGAAAAGTTTGATATGCTACAGAACACAGTGACCAGCAGTCTATCAGAAATAAGAAATGACATTCAGGAACTGGGGACCAGGGTGGCCTCCCTGGAAGAATCGGAGACTTCCACTTCAGCAGATTTATCCAGCTTAACACAACAAGTAGCCTCTCAGCAATGAATAATCAGTGATGTACAAGACAAGTTGGAAGACTTGGAAAATAGGAGTCGCAGATGCAACTTGCGCCTGAAGGGAATACCGGAGTCTGTTTCTCCTACTGAGTTGCCTATTTACTTGCATCAAATGTTTCAAGCGATTACTGGAGAGGTAGAAGATGGTAAATTCCAATTAGAAAGGGCTCATAGAGCGCTACTTGTCAAGCCTAAAGATGACGCACCCCCTAGGGATGTCATTATCAAAATGTCAAGGTTCCATGATAAAGAAGCCATACTACAAGCTGCCAGAGCACACCCCACGTTTAAGTTCCAAGGAACAGTTGTACAATTCTACCAAGACCTGTGCGTTAGAACGCTCCAAAGGCGAGGTCAACTGAGACCCTTAACTTTGCTTCTAAGGAAACATCAAATCAAGTATCGATGGGGCTTTCCGTTCGGCCTCCATATCCTGCATGGGGGCAAAACAATAAGCTTAAGAGAAATATCTGAAATTCCAGAGGCATGTAATAAGCTTCAGCTAGACCCCCCGGACGTCACACAGCTATCATCACCGGAAGATAGACCACACCAAAGCTCAAAATCAACCTCACAGCAGAAACAACGGTGGTCTAAAGTGACGAAGAAGAAGGTCAAAACGTGATAACTCCTTCATGCTAACTTTTGTTTTTTCCAGCAGGTTCTAATCAAAATGATGCTTTGGAGGACTTTTCTGGACATCAGGGTCGCAGGTAGTAGTAAGTGGATAGCCTAATGAGCTGATTTCTTCCTGCTTTACTATCTTTAGTCATAACAAATGGTCTATTTTCCCTATAAAAAGGAATGCTTATTAAGATATATTTAGGAGGATATAAGGCTTAACCGACAGACTGTCCTCTGAAGTGACTATCTCACTGGGTCATCAAAGCCCGGACACGAAGGACAACTCTCTCTCATAAAGTAGAAAGTCGCTTTCTCTGTTCATTGCCTGTTGCAATAAATAAAACCTAAAGTTTAGCTAATAGCAGTTGCACCAAGAGGTGTCTTTAAAAATTGCTAACTTTTCTAAGTTGTTAAAAATGTTTTTAGTTAATGATTGTTCTTTTTTTGTTGTTTTTAGTTCAATGTACTGCCTTGCCTGTTCTTGCTTCTCTGCCTGGGCTGAAAAATATGTAAAGCAACTTTGTAAGGTAACAACAGTGTTTGGACAGTTGGCGGATCCGGGGGGGAGAGACTCCACACTAAGACTGGTAGGTAATGACTGACAACATTAGACTGCTCTCACACAATGTGAGAGGCCTTAATACCGACCAGAAACGAAGAACAGCTTTAACTCAATATATTAGGTTGAAGGCCAACATTATTTTCCTGCAGGAGACACACTTCACTAAAGAAGTAATCCCAAAGTACTGGTCAAGACATTTTAATCAACACTTCCACTCCACCACAGACAAAAAAAAGGGGGGTTTCAATCTTACTACATCAATCTTTAAATTTTGTGGTAGAGGAGACCATAGCAGACGCAGAAGGCAGATTCTTAATAATCAGGGGAAGACAACATGACAAACATATCACGCTCTGCAATATCTATGCCCCCAATGACAAACTGACAAACAAGTAGCTTTTTTCAAGAATGTGTCTCACTTACTGACTCAGTGGTCACACTCACAGATATTACTAGGGGGAGACTTCAATGTTCCAATGTACGCACACCAAAGCAAGGGGGAGAAAGCCTTAACACATAAACAATTAAGACATAACACGGTGGTAAAACAGATCAAGGAGATCTTGACGTCACACAACATTCTTGATTCATGGGACACACTATATGGCAAAACAAATGATTTTACTTACTATTCCCCTGCACATAAAACATATTCAAAATTGGATTATGTCTACCTAAGCCAAATATTAATTCCAGATCTATCGTCTTCCAGTATTCATGCCTGTGCATGGTCAGACCACTCTATAGTCCAGATTGATATCCAGGGGACTTTTCAGACTAGTACTACACACTCCTGGAATTTTGATCCATATATACTCAAGAGCCCAAAAGTTAAAGATACTATTTTAAGAGCTCTCTCTGAGTATTGGGACTTGAATGTAGGGACAACTAACAGCCCCTCCTGGGTCTGGGCGGCTCATAAACCATACATCAGAGGATTACTCATCAAAGAGAAAGCAGCCCTAACTAGAGAGTCCAGGTCCTTAGTTGATTCATTACAACGTCAGATTGATGCCCTTACCAAACAACACCAGTTGACACTAGCCCCAGATATTTTTTCACAGCTTCAAAGTAAGAGATCAGAGCTAGCCTCGATTATGAATAGGGCGTCCATTAGAGCAGCACACAGACTTAAATCTCAATATTTCTTATATTCTAATAAGCCTGACAAATATTTGGCGCATAAACTCAGGGAGCAAACCAGATCTTTCGCAATCCCTTCCTTACAAAGACCAGATGGTACTACCACCTCTAATCCTCAAGAGATAGCAGATAGCTTTGCCCAGTACTACTCCCACCTATATGATGGGAAGAAAGTAAACCATGACCCCCACACTGGTCAGCTAATGGCTCATTTTCTTGATAGTGCCGAATTAAAACGGTTAGACGATACAGCCAGTGAGGAGATAAATGCCGAGATCTCCACCGGAGAGGTGCTAAAAGCAATTAAGGAACTCAAATTAGGAAAGGCAGCAGGGCCAGATGGGTTCCCGGGAGAATATTATCAAATCTTCAAATCAAACTTGGTCCCGCACTTGGTTAGGTTCTGCAACAACATTCTAGAAGGTAAGGAAATTCCCAAGGAAATCCTGCAAGCCAAAATAGTAGTAATCCCCAAAATGGGTAGAAATCCAAAATTATGTCAAAGTTACAGGCCTATTTCCCTGATTAATCAAGACATCAAGATTTTTGCGAAAATATTGGCCAATAGACTCCAAAAACATTTACCATCGCTAATTCACCCAGATCGAGAAGCCCCAGACAATACAAGACGCACAATCTCTCTGGTGGACTATCTCACCAAAACAGGAACGCCTTCTCTGATCCTATCGCTGTATGCGGAGAAGGCGTTCGACAGAATAGACTGGGGATTCATGTTGGAGGTGTTGATCAAGATGGGCTTTCAAGGACGTTTTGTCCAGGCCATTAAGAGCATTTACTCCCACCCTACAGCTACAATTAGAGCAGCAGGCTACCAATCAAGAACCATAGAGATATTAAATGGTACCAGACAGGGTTGCCCTTTGTCTCCCCTCCTATTTGCGCTATGTATAGAGCCTCTGGCGACAAAAATTCGCCTGTCTCCAGATATCTCAGGTGTTCAGATCACGCATAACGAGTTCAAATTGTCCCTGTTCGCGGACGATGTTCTCCTCACGCTAACCAAACCACTGTTGTCCCTTCCTAACCTATATAAGCTTTTACAAGAATATTCTAAAATCTCGGGATATAAAGTGAACCTAGAAAAATGCGAAGCTTTAGCAGTAGCTCTCCCACAGCATACTAAAAAGATTATAGAAACCAACTTCGAATTTTCGTGGGCGAAAGAGGCGATCAAGTACTTGGGGATAAGGTTACCTAATGACATCAAAGAGCTATATAAGCTAAATTATGTCCCTTTGTTCAAGACTATTAGAAGGGACTTAGGGAAATGGAAGACGAGTGGCTTCTCATGGTATGGCCGCTTGTCGGCAATAAAAATGAATATTCTCCCAAAGCTATTATATCTATTTCGTGCCTTGCCAATTAAAGTCCCTATAGTAGAATTGAGTAAATTACAATCAGAATTAATACGCTTCAACAGGGGTAACAAAAAAGCTAGGATAGCCTCCCAGGTCTTAATGCAGCATAGGAAATTGGGGGGGGGGGTTGGAGTCCCAAATTTGATAGAATACTATCAGGCAGCCAGGTTGGCACAGACAACTCTACTGAGTAAAAAACCGGAAGATATAGTGTGGATTGGGATAGAAACGGCGATTGCTGCCTATAGACACCCAGAGGACATCCTTTGGGAGCGAAGAGGTCAATCCATTAAGGATTCCCTCGCTTCATCTGTGACAGTGGAGATGATGCAAATGTGTACTGCACTGACTTCATCTCTGCAGTTGATTCCACCAAAGTCGACGGCCAGACCAATTAGTACCCTCTTAGATGCAGACTTCCAAACCCAGATTGATAAATGGGAGAACAAAGGGCTCTATAGAGTGGCAGATTTCTTACATAATGGTAAGCTAGCTACTTATGACTATATACAAGAAATAATTAAGCCAGATAAACTTCAATGGTTCTTGTATCTCCAGGTGGCCTCAGCCATTGCAAAATACACTCCACACTATAAAAGACAAAGTCCAACGGTGTTAGAAAACCTGAGCTCTTCAGATACAAGAAGTAAAAAATGATATTGCATATCTACATAGTACTACAAAAGGCTAAATACTCAGCCAAAACACCTTTGATGGGTAAATGGGAATTAGATATCAATAGGGAACACTCAAAGGAGGAATGGGATGGGATTTTTGCCTCATCCAATAGGGGCTTAGTTAGCGCAGATTTTAAAGAAAATTGCATAAAAACAGTCTTTAGGTGGTATTTAACCCCTATTATCACATCTCACTATACCCAGCATAACAACAATCACTGCTACAGGGGTTGGGAGATAGGGACGTATATCCACATGTGGTGGGGGTGCCCCCAAGTCCAACATATCTGGTCCAAATTATCTGAATTATTGAGTAAGGTGTTAGGTGAGAGGGTTGTCTTGACGGCTTCCCAGGCACTTCTAAATGACCATATACCTGCATTTAATGCACCAACCAATACATTTATCCGCACGCTATGCACTGCTACTAGAATTTGTGTAGCTAATTACTGGAAGACAGGGGTACCTGCTTGGGGAGAAGTGAAGGAAAAGATTCAGTCAGTCTTCAATATGTCGGAAACAGCTGCCTCCATTCAAGGCAACCAAGACCAATTCTTAAAGATCTGGTTCTACTGGATTATGAAGGGTGACGAATGAAATTAGGATTAGCAAACAAATCTTTTTCTCACCTCACGACACAGACTGGACGGGTTCAGGGGGAAGCTGAATAACGAAAAAAGTGATGGGGGTTCCCCTCTCGCATCTAGCAATACGACACAACTGTATCAGGCAAGGCAAATTTATTCAGTTATTTGTTTTTATTTGTTTTTGTGATGAATGATACATGTAGTTTATTTATCACTGTTTTTCTTTTTGAGAAATATAAAATAGCAAAGAAAATGTGGGGTGGGGTTGGGGGGGCTTTTTTTCTCCCCTCACCTCTTACCCTCCTACATGAGCTTCTGTCATATAACCAGATACGGAAAGATGCAAACCCCCAAGAGTTTTTATAAAACATGATCTGGACCCAAACAAAGAACTCGCTGAACTCTATGATTCACCCCAGGAAAAGTAACCAGATGGTTCGTTCTGAACTATCAGAGACACTGGGATAGAGGGGGGGTAGTATGTATCTACGAGCAATGCTATCTGTTATTCTGTATCTAATTCTCAATAAAAACTTATTTCAACTAAATATTCAATTCACCATTTATCTTAGAAATTTGTTGCTTGCCATATGTTATCTATAGAATTAATTCCTTTATACCTGGAATTCTAGGATTATATGGTTCTAGTCTGTTTTTATAAGTGTTGTATAAGGGAGACGTCCCTTTATTAATTAGGAAAAGCATTTGCTGTTGTTTTTATGTGTTATAAGAATTTTTAAATAAAATAGATTGTATAAAACATAAATTAGATTGGTATCATCATTTCCTAGCTTTTTTTAGCGCTGCTAAATAAACCCCATTTTTTCTTCTTATCCACCAATTAGTTCTCTTTAAGGGAAGAACTTTTTTAGCAGCAGGAATCCACCTTTAGGCGCTCCTATCACACTACACATCAGTATCTAAAAGTGGGCAGGGCAAGATGGGCACTTGCCCAGGGCTCCACACTTTGGGGGCCCCACTTCAGGGGTGAGGGTATAAGAAG
This sequence comes from Bombina bombina, assembly GCF_027579735.1. NCBI lineage: Eukaryota > Metazoa > Chordata > Amphibia > Anura > Bombinatoridae > Bombina > Bombina bombina. The sequence continues at coordinate 566,023,634 of NC_069502.1, forward strand.
GTGCAATGTACATCCTGTATTTATCTTATAAAGAAGTGTTTATGGTATCAGGATGTGTAATATATAGTAGTATTCTTTGTATAGGTAACACAGAATTTTGGGAGGAGTGGGCCATACAGGGAACAGGGCATACAGGGGAGAGGAATAGGATCACTGGGCTTAGGGGCCCCAAAAATGTATCCTGCTCAGGGCCCTGCTAAGGGTGGCCCTGATCTAAATAGTCTAAAGTCCAAATATTAATGAGAATGAATCCATCCATGCTTAGGTTGGGGCATTTATGTAAAAGCAGAGTAAATTTATCATCTCAGCTGCCAGGTTTTTGAGCATGTGACTGGAAGTTGAACAAACATCTGTTTTCTTCAGCTGGAGAAGCCTGGGTCATTAAAATGTTAGTTTTTGCCTTAAAACCTTTTTTTTTTTTTACTATATTCAAAAGCTCCCAGACCCTGATGATATATTTTGCCAACTGGGGTAGCTAATGCTTTCCCTCTGTTTGCCATGATTTAGAGCACCATTTTGCTATTCCATCTTGCTACTTTCTATAAGTCTCCTTTTGGCTACCCCAAAACTGGTAATTATCTTTTCAAAAATCAATTTCCACTAATCTCACACCTACTTACAAACCCAGAGGGCAATGGTTATCTTGTAGTCATTCCAGTCCCTCTACTGCTCATAACTTGGATAATCTCAAGAGATCCTGGTCCATTGAACACCTTCCTTGAGGGACAAGAAATCTCCTGTCCTTGGCACAGGGATCCCTTTTTCAGCTCCTCTGATCTGTATCATTTAATTTCTTATGTCTTATTTTTTATTTAGGTTTGGCATATTGATCTATCATAAGTCATGATTTAAAGAGACTGTAAAGTCAAAATAAATGTATATGATTCACATAGAATGTGACATTTACTACTTTTCTTCATTATCTTAATAGAATTTGTTGAAAAGCATACTTAGATATGCTAAAGAGCAGCAATGCACAACTTATCCTCTCTGCCCAATTAGCCTCTATGCTTTATTTTTCCTTTTATCTTCTTTCTGATAAGGCTGTAGACTATAAATTCAAAATGTTTTCACCAGAGAAGCTTATCTTTTACCTCTCTTAAACTACTTGGACATTATCTACCACTATCATTTACCATTTTTTTTCTCCAGAAAATCCACCTTTGTATGGACCATTAAATACAGCATTTTTGCATAATCAACAAACACATAATAAAAATGCAATGCAATTTCAAATTAGTAGATTGTTTTTTCTGATAAATTTCAGATATTTAAATTTTCCTTCCCCCTGAATCATGTGACACAAAATGTTTTGGTTCGTCTGAATCTTTCATTCTGAATATTCAAAATACTTTGTATTTTAAATACTCAGCGCCTGTGCTGTTCGGTATTCATCTTGCTTTAAACAAAACTAAAAATTGACCATGCACAGAACATTTACATTTTGTTTTCATTAAACTCATGTACACGTTCCACTGCTACAGATCAAAAAGTTCACCTGGAGTGACTATAATACTTACCTAAGCGCACTGGTGAGCCACAGTAACCCACTCCTCTCCTTCACAGAGCCCCAGCTACACTAACAAGAAGCTTAGTGCAGTGGCTTCTAGGACCTGCTCTAAAGGAAAAAGTTTCTCCAGCACACTTAGGTAAGTTTTTTTTAAACTATTTAAAGTAGGGATGCACCGATAGTATCGGTGCCAATACTGAGCATTTGCACGAGTACGTGTACTCGCGCAATATGCTCCGATACCTCAACCGATACTTTTGGACAGCGCTTTGAGGGAGCTTCTGCCCTTAGTGTGCCCAGAGCCGCGCTAACACAAATGGTTTTCCATAGCGCACCCGGGAATCTTGTAATTAAAAAAAAAAAAAAAAGAGAGAGAGCTCTCCATAGTAGAGGGGATGGGGAGGACCCAGTGAGAGAGCGCAATTACAGGGAGCCTGGTCACCAGAATCACACTAACACGTCAGGAGGTTTTAGGCGGCAAATCTGTTCTACACGTAGATGGATGGCACTTAAATGAGCTGGAACAGGTATATATATTAGTAACAACTAGCAAACTAATTGTAAAAAGGGTTACAATAAAGTATAAGAAGTCTAGTTCTACGATAAGGAATTTGTATAAACTCTGCAAAACTGATTAGAATTTAAGGGTATATTATTCCATTCCATTCCATTCATACTGTTTAACTTTATTAGGGAATATGTAGATAACATCCACGAAAAATCATTCATACAAAATAGCTTAAGCTAAATTTCTCTTGTTAAGTGTGTTCAGTCCACGGGTCATCCATTACTTATGGGATATATTCTCCTTCCCAACAGGAAGTTGCAAGAGGATCACCCAAGCAGAGCTGCTATATAGCTCCTCCCCTCACATGTCATATCCAGTAATTCTCTTGCAACCCTCAACAAAGAAGGAGGTCGCGAGAGGAGCTGGAGTTTTTACTTAATTATTCTTCAATCAAAAGTTTGTTATTTTAAATTGCACCGGAGTGTGCTGTTTTTCTATCTCAGGCAGTATTTGGAAGAAGAAACTGCCTGCGTTTTCTATGATCTTAGCAGGCGTAACTAAGATCCACTGGCTGTTCTCGACATTCTGAGGAGTGGGGTAACTTCAGAAAATGGGAATAGCATGCGGGGTCTCCCGCAAATGAGGTATGTGCAGTACAATATTTTCTGGGAATGGAATTGACTAAGAAAACACTGCTGTTACCCGTATGATGTAAGTACAGCCTTAAATGCAGTAGTAGTGACTGGTATCAGGCTGATAAATGTATGCACAGTAGAGTTATTTTCTAGGGACTAGAATTTGACTGAAAAAATACTGTTAATACTGATATAATGTGTGAGCCTTAACTGCAGTAGAAGCGACTGGTAGCAGGCTTAGTAATAACTTTACACAGCATCTGAAATGTTTTTTAAAACGTTTACTGGCATGTTAATCGTTTTGTGAGGTACTTTGGTGATAAATCTTTTTGGGCATGATTTTTTTCCACACGGCTAACGTATATTTCTGCATAGAAACCGTTATATCAGGTCTCCCACTGTTGTAATAGGAGTGGGAGGGACCTTTTTTTAGCGCCTTGTTGCGCAGTTAAAATTCTAGCACAGTCTTCCTGCTTCTTCCTCTTTGATCCAGGACGTCTCCAGAGAGCTCAGGGATCTTCAAAATTCGTTTTTGAGGGAGGTAATCAGTCACAGCAGACCTGTGACAGTGTGTTTGACTGTGATAAAAGCGTTAAATCTAAATAATTTGATATCCGTTTTTTGGGTACTGAGGGGTTAATCATCCTTTTGCTAATGGGTGCAATCCTCTGCTAATTAATACATTTAAAGAATTGTTGACTATAACTGAACTACTTCTTTGTTATTCAATTGTGTTTTTTTTAAAAAGCGCTGCAGCGTTTTTTTATATTGCTTGTAAACTTATTGAAGTAATTTCCAAGCTTGCTAGCTTCATTGCTAGTCTGTTTAAACATGTCTGATACAGAGGAATCTGCTTCTTCATTATGTTTAAAAGCTGATGTGGAGCCCAATAGAAATATGTGTACCAATTGTATTGATATTACTTTGAATAAAAGTCAATCTGTACCGATAAAGAAATTATCACCAGACAACGAGGGGGAAGTTATGCCGTCTAACTCTCCTCACGTGTCAGTACCTTCGTCTCCCGCTCGGGAGGTGCGTAAGATTGAGGCGCCAAGTACATCAAGGCCCTTACAAATCACTTTACATGATATGGCTAATGTTATGAAAGAAGTATTATACAATATGCCCGAGTTAAGAGGCAAGCGCGACAGCTCTGGGTTAAGGACAGAGCGCGCCGATGACACGAGAGCCATGTCTGATACTGCGTCACAATTTGCAGAACATGAGGACGGAGAGCTTCATTCTGTGGGTGACAGTTCTGATTCGGGGAGACCGGATTCAGAAATTTCAAATTTTAAATTTAAGCTTGAGAACCTCCGCGTGTTGCTAGGGGAGGTGTTAGCGGCTCTGAATGATTGTGACACGGTGGCAATCCCAGAAAAATTATGTAGGCTGGATAAATACTATGCGGTACCGGTGTGTACTGACGATTTTCCTATACCAAAGAGGCTTACAGAGATTATTAGCAAGGAGTGGGATAGACCCGGTGTGCCCTTTTCCCCTCCTCCGATATTTAGAAAAATGTTCCCTATAGACGCCACCACACGAGACTTATGGCAGACGGTCCCTAAGTTGGAGGGAGCAGTTTCTACTTTAGCCAAGCGTACCACTATCCCGGTGGAGGATAGCTGTGCTTTCTCAGATCCAATGGATAAAAAATTAGAGGGTTACCTTAAGAGAATGTTTGTTCAACAAGGTTTTATATTGCAGCCTCTTGCATGCATTGCGCCTGTCACTGCTGCAGCGGCATTCTGGTTTGAGTCTCTGGAAGAGGCGATTCGCACAGCACCATTGGATGAATCTTTGAGCAAGATTAGAACCCTTAAGCTGGCTAATGCGTTTGTTTCGGATGCCGTAGTGCATTTAACCAAACTTACGGCTAAGAATTCCGGATTCGCCATACAGGCGCGCAGAGCGCTATGGCTTAAATCCTGGTCAGCAGATGTAACTTCTAAGTCTAAACTACTAAACATTCCTTTCAAAGGGCAGACCTTATTCGGGCCCGGCTTGAAGGAAATTATTGCTGACATTACTGGAGGTAAGGGCCACACCCTTCCTCAGGACAGGGCCAAATCAAAGGCCAAACAGTCTAATTTTCGTGCCTTTCGTAATTTCAAGGCAGGAGCAGCATCAACTTCCTCCGCTCCAAAACAGGAAGGAACTACTGCTCGTTACAGACAGGGTTGGAAAGGCAACCAGTCATGGAACAAGGGCAAGCAGGCCAGAAAGCCTACTTCCGCCCCTAAGACAGCATGAAGACAGGGCCCCCTTTCCGGAGACGGATCTAGTGGGGGGCAGACTTTCTCTCTTCGCCCAGGCTTGGGCAAGAGATGTACAGGATCCCTGGACGTTGGAGATTATATCTCAGGGATACCTTCTGGATTTCAAAACTTCTCCTCCACAAGGGAGGTTTCATCTGTCAAGGTTATCAACAAACCTAGTAAAGAAAGAGGCAATTCTACAATGTGTACAAGACCTCTTAGTGATGGGAGTGATCCACCCAGTTCCGCGAACGGAACAGGGGCAAGGGTTTTATTCAAATCTGTTTGTAGTGTGAATCCAAGAGTTACTCATGGAGTAAGGTTAGGATTCCTAGGATATTGTCTTTTCTACAAGAGGGTTTAGAAAAGGGCTTATCCGCTAGTTCGCTAAAGGGACAGATTTCTGCTCTGTCTATTCTTTTACACAAGCGTCTGGCAGAGAATCCAGACGTCCAGGCTTTTTGTCAGGCTTTGGCTAGAATTAAGCCTGTGTTTAAAACTGTTGCTCCTCCGTGGAGCTTAAACTTGGTTCTTAAAGTTCTTCAGGGTGTTCCGTTTGAACCCCTTCATTCCATTGATATTAAGCTTTCATCTTGGAAAGTTCTGTTTTTGATGGCTATTTCCTCGGCTCAAAGAGTCTCTGAGTTATCTGCCTTACATTGTGATTCTCCTTATCTGATCTTTCATTCAGACAAGGTAGTCCTGCGTACTAAACCTGGGTTTTTACCTAAGGTTGTTTCTAACAGGAATATCAATCAAGAGATTGTTGTTCCATCGTTATGTCCTAATCCTTCTTCAAAGGAGGAACGTCTTTTGCATAATCTAGACGTGGTCCGTGCCCTGAAGTTCTACTTACAGGCAACTAAAGATTTTCGACAAACTTCTTCTCTGTTTGTCGTTTACTCTGGACAGAGGAGAGGTCAAAAGGCTTCGGCTACCTCTCTCTCTTTTTGTCTTCGTAGCATAATACGCTTAGCCTATGAGACTGCTGGACAGCAGCCTCCTGAAAAAAATTACAGCTCATTCCACTAGAGCTGTGGCTTCCACCTGGGCCTTTAAAAATGAGGCCTCTGTTGAACAGATTTGCAAGGCTGCAACTTGGACTTCACTTCATACTTTTTCCAAATTTTCCAAATTTGACACTTTTGCTTCTTCGGAGGCTGTTTTTGGGAGAAAGGTTCTACAGGCAGTGGTTCCTTCTGTTTAATGTTCCTGCCTTGTCCCTCCCATCATCCGTGTACTTTAGCTTTGGTATTGGTATCCCATAAGTAATGGATGACCCGTGGACTGAACACACTTAACAAGAGAAAACATAATTTATGCTTACCTGATAAATTTATTTCTCTTGTAGTGTGTTCAGTCCACGGCCCGCCCTGTCTTTTTGAGGCAGGTTCTAAATTTTAAATTATATCTCCAGTCACCACTGCACCCTATAGTTTCTCCTTTCTCGTCTTGTTTCGGTCGAATTACTGGATATGACATGTGAGGGGAGGAGCTATATAGCAGCTCTGCTTGGGTGATCCTCTTGCAACTTCCTGTTGGGAAGGAGAATATATCCCATAAGTAATGGATGACCCGTGGACTGAACATACTACAAGAGAAATAAATTTATCAGGTAAGCATAAATTATGTTTTTAAAAACACTTAAACCAGGAAGCAATAATAATGGTTCTTATTTAAATAATATAATGATTTATATCAGCCAGCAGTATATCATAAATTATATACTAAGCCCTTACAAGCCGAGGGCTATTTTTAAGATTACTCTTATGTTGTAGGATTTTTTAAAACTGCTGAACTGAAATGGCTATCAATAGTTATGCTAGAAACTTAAATTAGACCGTTGTGAACTGGATTAAAACAACAAAGAGAGACAGAGCTACTCCTAAGGACCCCTGAAGCGCGTTTCACAAAAAACGCTTCCTCAGAGGGGGTGTGGGCCATCGCTAATGTACGTTTTGTTATGACTTGAGAAACCCCACCTCACTTTGTGATAGAAGCCTAACAGTGAGATCCTGCCATATGATAGGTTGGTAGATCTGCCACTCAAAGCTGACACCAAATAATAGGTAATGATGGTCTGGCTGGTGACGTTAGGGGGTGTGTGTTGAGAAGGGCGGATTCAGCACTTGATGAGAGCAAATCAATGAACTCCTCACACAACGTCAGATGGGAGTTTGTGATGACGTGTCGGATAAGTTGTGATTATTGGACGATCATGTTTACATAAAACCAGTTACAATACAGATGACAGTTAAGTAGAATCGCCTTAGAGAAAATGGTATTAAATCAAGGGAATAAATACAACATGTACTCCTTTCAATAGTATAGTTCCCAATGGTATATTAGGTTGTATAAGAATATGATAGGGTAACCGTATATCCTTCTGTTGTGATCAGTTTCACATGTCATAGCATGACAGTAGCGTTTATATAACACTTCATACATCGTCTTGCTTAGCCCTGTAAATATTAAATATAGGGAGATCTTCTCCATACGTTGTCGTTACTATGTGTAATGACAGTTAGTTATGGGCCCCAATCTATATATTATATATCTAGTAGAAAGTGCAATATATTTAAAAATATGTGCTAACAGGCTGCCTTAAATTCAATACTAAGAGGAATAAGACCTATATTTATCATGGGACTCATGGCATAATAGAGAGCGGGCCACTTAGGCTACCGTGGTTAAAAGAACAATTCTTAACTTTACAACCTAACGTTACATGGGGGAGTGTTTCTAGGTCCGTGACATATTACTGGAATTCCATTCACACTGTGCTGTTTTATGTATTAACATAATCGGATCCGATCTTGCTGCAAGTTGGAGTAATGTTGACATCCACAACTTAGCTAAACGGTCGGTACATGTGAATAAAGGTTTCTAATATAGTGTAGCTTATGCACACAGGATTATAGGATATTAATTTTGGACAGTATCAATAGGATCTTAATTTTTAACATTATGAGTTATCATTAATATTTAACCCATATGCTTAGAATGGTAAGTGTAGCAGAATCTATAGGATGGCATATTTAATTCTCAATATATGTGTAAGATCAAGTGAAACAGAGAAAAATACATATCAGTGACATATCAGATCATAAGTGATACTAATACAATAGGACTAGTCCTCAGACATAATATGGTGATAACACCAGAAGGGATCTTCTCCTTATATATGTGGCTTATACATAGCCCAAATTGTGTGGGCTGGTTATAATAAATCAAGTGAAATAAAAAAGTGAGATAATGTGTGAAAAAAGGGGAGAAAATAAGTGAAACAAGCAACTAAAGTGCAAAAGTGATCATCATATGGTAGAATTAGTATCATACAGCGCTTAACTTACAAGTATCCTTATAGCTCCTTGCAAATAGGGCCCCAGCTAACCCTAAAGAAAAATCTGGATTTAAACTAAATAACAAAGAGCGCCTAAATAACAATAGGCAAAGGAAGTATCTAATGTTAAAATTATTTACACATTTATTAAATAACACATATATTGTAATATCATGGATCCATGTTACAAAATAGAAATAAAATAGTATATTAAAATGATAAAATCAAGATAAAATTAAATCGGATATTTAATCAAATTTGACCTGTTGTATCTTATAAGGTAAACTATTATCAAATAAAATAAAATAAACAAACAGCATCAGTGTCCATAAGAGTAATTATTGAGGTGTGTCACAAAAGATACACATAGTGATAATTCCAGAAGAAAAATGAATGTCCTAATGATCACATCTATCCGTGAAATATCTTTGTAGACCAATAAAAAATAGTGATCAAATTCTTGAGTGGAAAAAATGTGAAATAATAAAATCCTGGTGATAAAAATGAATTAAAAAACTGAATGAAGTCACATGCAACGCAAAAAGAAAAAAGTGGTAAACTGAAAAAGGTGAAGAAAATATATACATAAGGATAAGTCAAATCTTAGATTCGAATATTGTGATCTCTCCTAATAAGAAAACCTCCAAAGAGGGGTTAAAAAAATGTAGAGAATATTTCAAAGGTATCCAAAATCTTCCTTAGGTGTGCTTGAAATTTGTTCCTATAAATAAAGAAAACAATACATGGTGCAATATTGTTCTGAAAAAATACAAATAATCAAAATGAAGCTTACCATAAATGTCAACGCGTTTTGGCCTTCTGTTGGGCCTTTATCAAGACTATAATATGACTTGTTATGGAAGCTTCCTTTATAGCAATGAGTATCGAATCACTAATGCCGTTTAGTTGGCGCCAAAAAGGTGTGTGGTTAAAACCGGAAGTGATACCCTCAATGTGTTTTACTTCCGTTTTGTAATTTTCATTTTTCTTTATAATGTGCTTTGTTTGTATATCTAAAAGATATGTCCCTTTTATTTGTCCTCTTCCCCCATTATGTTAATTGTTCACTATTGTAGCTGGAATCGCATTGTAACATACTTCCCTCGCTCAAATCTCCATAATAAGGTATAAACAGGCCTAACTGGAAATGACTTATGACTCTTAACGTCACTTCCGGTATCACCATATTATGTTCTATAACTTCCCTACTTTTGTAAGAGAATCATGATGGGGTCTCTGCTGATACATCAAATCTTATAGTACTCATGTTTATGTTATGAGCTGCCCTTGCTTAAGTCTCTATAGTGAGATGAAATTGGCATAACCGGAAGTGACGTGTTATTCTAAGTGTCACTTCCGGTTTTGCCGTGTTATAGTGTATAACATCCCCACTTCTGTAAATGTATATTAGTTGGATTACTACAAAAAAACTCCAAAGCGAGTCAGCCTGGTATTGTCTATTCAGTTAATTGCTACAGATAGATTGAATCAAATGATGCTTGTGTTTATATCATGATCTATCGTTGAGCCTTACGTCACATCCTGTTGATATTTCCATCTGTCAGAATCATGTGGAAAACCACAATTTAAATAAATCCATAAAGTACATATAAAAATTTCAATTAACATGGACATGCAAATATATTTATGCATGATCATAGGAGTCTGTACACAAGATGTGTGATAGGGTGTGTGTGTGTGTGTGTGTGTATATATATATATATATATATATATATATATATATGTTTGAACATTGTGGAAACCCATAAGTTGTATTGTATACACAATACTAATGATCTTCTTCATACGAGAGCTGACTACTGTCTGGGAACTGATTTTTATAGATGTATACACTTGCAAGAGATATGCTAGTACTGAGGTCTGTACTACATTGCCAATGGACTATTATTGGCAGCATTTATGCTTCTAGCGTATTCCTCAAATTACATTTAGATAGAAAGAGTTTGCATATAGACCAATATGTTTATTATGTTCCCATTTGTCTTACCCCCAACTAGCTCACCTTTATAATCTCTCCTCGTAGTAGGTAACTATGGCTAGTGTCTATGGTTATGTATGTTAATGTCAGACTCATATTATGTCTGACAATATCCATCCTCCTAGCTTTTTTATTTCATTTGTATCATATTTTGAATGCACAGTTTGCTAAGTGTGAGTTTTTTAGTATCCAAGGAATGCACTTATATACTGTTAATATATGTATTACCTGTTTCTTCTAAGGTCCAAATCTACATCATGGCGATATGCTAATTGTTATGGAACCGATAAAACACTTGTTGGGTGAATGTATGCACGTTATGTTAGTGGAAGTGATGCACGTCTGTGTACACCAGAACTGGAAGTGACGTAACTTCCGGTCATTAGACTTATACACGTAGCGATTACACGCCGGAACTGTGGTGAGATCAGATTTAGGTAGTACCACCCTGTTTATGTTTTATACTGAATGATGTTTTGTTTATTTTTGACGCACATTAGAATTAAGGATGTTTGAGTGATTTTTTGCTAATTGTTTAATCGAGTTGATACTGGAAGTGATTGTGGATGAGAACTTCCAGGGTCACTGAGTTGTAAACAGGATATGATGTAATATTGGCGCCTTTTTTGAGACAGGAAATGGGAGGTTACTGTGTGGTTGTTCACTTATTTAAGCAATTTGTTTGTATGCACTTTATGTTCTGACGAAGGGGAGGTTTACTAATCCTGGTTTGTCTGTCTTTTGGTGAAGATATATATATATATATATATATATATATATATATATATATATATATATATATATATATATATATATATATATATATCACAATATTAACACTTAAAGGGAAATTAATCCCAAAATGTTTTTAGCTTAGCTAGGTGGCTCAGGAGCAGGGCTGCATTAATGAGAGCGAGCATTCATGTCCCTTTAAGTCCCTTTATGTCCCTTAGCAAGTAAGCCTATGAGCCCAGCTGTTTGCAAATCACCTTCATAAGAGCCGACTACAACAGTGGAACTCTCGACAGGGCCCTCTACCCATTTGATCCCTATAAATGTTATCTTGTATACCGCCTATGTTTATAGTGCTGCATAACTGTTAGCGCTCTACAAATACATGATGATGATAATTAAGTATTAAAATTGCGGTGTATGTTCAGTTCAGATTTTACCTTCTACAAGTACTATTGTCCCTGATCCAAGGGATACTGTGGTATCTTCAGATGGTGATGTTTCCTCTGGGAATGAGGATTCTTCATCTAAGGTAGAAGCTGATATTTATTTTGTTTAAAGTTGAACATATTTGTTCTCTTTTAAAAGAGGTCTTAGTCACTTTAGGGGTTGATGATCCTAAGTCTTCTGATAATAAAGCTTGTAATAGTTTAAATTCAGTTTTTAAAACTGCTGTTAATTTCACTAAGGTTTTCCCAGTACCTGATGCTGTATCTGACATGATTGTCAAGGAATGGTTTAAGTCAGGTTTGTCAATTAATCCTTCTGCAAGGTTTAAAAAATGATATCCTTTTCCTGCTGCTAATCTAGAGTTATGGGAAACCATTCCCAAAGTGGATGGGGCCATTTCCACTCTAGCTAAATGTACTACTATTACTTTAGAAGACAGTACTTCCTTTAAGGACCCTGTAGACAGGAAGTTAGATTTTTATCATAGAAGGGCCTTTTTACATACTGGTTATATTCTTAGCCCAACTATTTCTATTGCTGATATAGCTGCTGCTTCTACTTTCTGGTTTTCCAGTCTTTCAGAGCAGTTTTTATGACCCTGCAAATTTACTATGTTTGCTTCAGAGTGCAAATTCTTTTATTTTTGATGCTTTGTTTATTATGAAAATTAATGTCAAAAGCATGTCTTTAGCAGTTCTTGCCAGGAGGGCCTTGTGGCTTAAATCCTGGAATGCTGATATGGTGTCTAAATCTAGATTGTGTCTTTCTTTTCAAGGAAATAAGTTATTTGGGTCTAATTTTAGATTCTATTTCTACTATTACTGACGTTAAATGAGCTTTTCTTCCTCAAAACAGGAAGTCTAAAGGAAATTTCAAAGCCCCTTATCGTTTACGTTCCTTTGGTCAGAATAAAGAACAGAAAACTGACTCCTCTATATAAAAGCAAAGTTTCTCTTATTCAGTTTGGAGGTAAGAAATCTGTTCCCACTTCTAAAACCGCATGGAGGTGCGGCCCCCAATCCAGTAGTCCTGGTAGGGGGTAGATTAAAATGATTTCACAATGCTTGTTTTCAGTCTGTTCCAGATCCCTGGGTTCAGAATATTGTTTCTCAGGAATATCGAATTGGATTCAGAACAAGGAAGTTTTTTTTTCTATCTTATGTTCCAAGGAATCCTGTAAAAGCTCAAACTTTTTTTCTGTCTAAGATCTGAAAGATATAGTAGTGATTGTCCCAGTTCCTTTGCAGGAACAGGGGATGTGATTTTATTCAAATCACTTTATTGTTCCAAAGAACAAAGGCACTTTCAAATCAGTTTTGGATCTAAAAACAAGTTTGTAGGGTATTTTTTCTTTCAGAATGGAAATGCTTTTTTTTCAGAAAGGTCATTTTATGTCCACAATAGATCCAAAGGATGCTTACCTTCATATTCCAATTCACTCAGATCATTACCAGTTTCTGAGGTTTGTTTTTCTGGATGAGCATTATCAGTTTGTTGCTCTTCCATTTGGTCTGGCTACAGTTCCAAGACTATTTACCAAGATTCTGGGTGACCTTTTGTCTGTAATCGGAGCTCAGGGTATTGCAGTGTTTCCTTACCTGGACAATATATTGGTACTAGTTCCATCTTTTCCTTTAGCAGAATTTCACACCAATCTACTATTGTTGTTTCTACAAAAACATGGTTGGAGGAACAATTTGCCAAAGAGTTCTTTGATTCCTCAGACAACGGTTACTTTCCTAGGCTTCTTCTTTTTTTATTTTTTTTATTTCTTTATTTATAATCCAACAGTGTATACATAGGAAAATCAGCACCGACTATTCACTTCTCCAGCTCACCACGCAGGGTGCCTTGGAGAATGAGAGGAAATCATAACATCTGAAAATATAATCATAACTTATTTAGACACCAAATATATCCGATGCTTTTCTATTTAAAAAAGAACATGAATACAGTATAAATAAAAAAATAAATAAAAAAAATTTGCCTTATTAGACTATTTAATTAATATGAAGGTAATCAGACAATATAACGAACGAAATTAGCATAGCATTATATTAGCTAAAGATACACTGTTGAGAGATTTTTTTTTTATAGGCTGTAAGTAGCATAAAAGGAAAAGAAAGAAGAAAGAGAGGAAGAACCCCCCCAAAAACCCCCCACCCCATCCAAAAATAAATTCCAACCATTTATCAAAAAAAGCTTGGATCTGTTTAGAAGACGATTTAGCAGTATTATATTGTTCAAAGATAATTTGGGAGTACATGGCTTGTTTAAAGTTGCCTATTGTGGGCGCTACATTTTTCTTCCAGTTCTGTAATATTAAGATCAACCCAAAATTATGGCTATATTAAATATTTTACATAGAATAGAAAGAGTATATAGATAGGATGCAGGAACATTCTTTCCTTAAGTATCGAATTGAGCCAATAATTTACTTTAAATTTTTTGGGAGTAATATAAACATTGTGAATTAATTTCACATGTGATTCCTTCCAGGAACAGGAAATGGGGGGCATCTTTAATCCACTTGGCACTCAAGTGTATATGTTCTACTGTAATATTATGAAAATGAGGTCTCCATTTTTTAAATAATGTCTCTGTTAACTGACCTTGCTTGGCCATCAGTATTTTATAAAGCAATGAAATAGAGTGAATTTCAAATTTATATATGTTAATGTAGTCGCCCAGCTTCCCAAATTGGGTGATTTCAGAAATTGTGCTTGCATAACCAGAAATAAAGTGTCGAAGTTGTAGACCAGTTTTTTCTGGGGATTCTATACTCTTGTGAAAGGGATTCAAGGGTTCTTGTTGTATACGTATCCTCTAAGCATTGACTAATATATGTTAAACCTTTTTGATCTCAAAGTTTAAATATCACGGACTCTATACCAGGTAAAATGAAAGGATTACCCCGTATAGGGAGAAAAGCAGAAAAATAAAGATTTATATCAAGGTCAAGGCATACTTTTTGCCAGGCAATTATAGTATTACAAAAAATAATAAAATTACGTATATTTAGTGGAAGTTGTACGACAGGACAATGTATAATCACTTTTAATGTATATGGATAGATCATATTTTCTTCAGATAGTTCTTACTAGTGATCCAGTCAACTGTGGAGTGTGCTAGAATTGCAATATTATATAGTTTAAGGTCTGGAAGGGCAAAGCCTCCATACTCTGGCAATAACTATAATTTATTAATGGAGAGAGCATGTCTTTTCTTGTTCCATATAAAGCTAGTGCAGATCTTGTTGAAAAATTGTATATCTTTATTTAAAATAAAAAGCGGTAAGTTCTGCATGATATAGACTATTTAAGGGAAAAGAATAGTATTTATCATCATTATCTTGGCCGATAAAGGTATAGGAAATATAGACCATTTCTGCAATTTTCTAGAAGCATTTATAAAAAAAAAGGAGCATAATTAATTTGGTACCATTTATTAGGGTCTTTATGTAAATTGATCCCCAAATATTTTATATTTTCTACCTCCTTAAACGGATGCCGGTTAAAACTGTTTTTTTCTTATAGATCCATAGAATTTCAGATTTGGTTAAGTTTATAGCCTGAGAATGAACTAAAGAGATCAAGATTGTCTAATGCAATAGGACTATTTTCTTTGGTATTTTTAAGGAAAAGAAGATCGTCTGCATATAATAAGACTTTATTGTGAATGATTACCTAGATCTATTCCTCTTACCTCTGCTCTAAGTAAGATGGCTAACGTTTCTATCGCTAGATTAAATAACAAGTGGGAGAGGGGGCACCCCTGTCGTGTTCCTCCGTATCTACGGAGAACATAGGGGTTAGACTACCGTTAACTAGCAAAAATGAGCTGGGATGATTGTAAATAGATTTGATAAAAGAGACGAAATTTCCCAAAAAACTAAACTTATTTAGGGTAGTATATAAATGGTCCCAAATTACTGAATCAAAGGCTTTCTCCGCATAGGGTTGTTACCCTATGAATATTTTTGATTGAGGATTTGCCCTCCATGAAGCCTGTTTGGTCCTCATGAATGATCTGATCTAACCCTAATTTAAGCCTATTGGAAATGATAGATGCAAGCATTTTGTAGTCTGTGTTTAGTAATGAGATGGGTCTATAGGAACCCGGATCCAAGCCATCTTTATTTATTTTTTTAAATTAATGTAACTATAGAGGCCAAGAAGTATTTTTGAAATAGCCATTAAAAAGCTTTGTTAAAATACCTGCAATTTGGGTTTTTAAGATCTTATAAAGTTCAGAGGGGAGTTGGTCAGGGCTGGGAGCCTTGTTTGAATAATTTAAATGAGCCAATTTCTATTCAAGAAGTTCTGCAGATAATTGATGATTCTAAACCAAACAGTCATTTGAAATCTTAGGGAGCTTATTTTGTTCCAGAACTTATTCTTCTTTTCTATATTAATATCTTGTGCAGCATATATATTTTGATAAAATTCAAGAAAAACTCTCGATATTTAGTAGGTCCGTATATCTATTCTGGCCATCTGAAATAGCTTCTATTGCATTATTTTTTTTCCTAGCCTTGTCCAGTATAGACAAAAATTGTGCTGACTTTCCAAAATGTCCTCTAAATTTCATATTTATTTTGAGTTCTTCTCTAACACTTTTTTTTTTGACAAAGAGATCTCTTTCCTCCTTCGCTACCTAGCTAATACAGAACAATTAGTGTGTAGATCCGAAATGCAACCATTAATTGAACAACTTTCAATTTTTTTTTTACCACAATTTGAATCCTTAAAAACTCAGATTTCAAACTTATCTACAGAGATAAGGCAATTTTCTAATAGAATTAACGAAATAGAAAGCCGGGTCTCTGAGGTAGAGGACCCTCTTAACAGTCAGGTACAAATCTCAAATGAACAAACCAACATTATTAATTCCTTACAAACCAGTCTTTCAGATTTAGAGGATCGTTCACAACGAAATAACTAAAAAATAATTGGTCTACCTGAAATTAGTGATTTCACTGACTTATTACATTTTGCATCCCTTACTCTCCCACAAATACTAGGCATACAACAGCTAAATTTGCCATTAAGTATAGAAAGGGCTCACAGAATAGTCCCCCCTAGAACAAACCTCTCTGGGAAAAATTTAAACAGACCTATAATGATCCGTTTTCTAAATTTCGAAGACAAAATAAATATACTAAGAGCATATAGGAAAATGGATAATGAGCTAATAGGAAAAAATCCTAATTTTCCAAGACTATTCTAGTGACACAACACTCAAGCGTAGGGAGATTGCACCCTTTTGTACAAAATTGATAGAGAAAGGTTATAAGGCTAGAATATTATATCCAGCCAAAATCATTATTTTATTCTATAAAATTGAATTAAACACTGCTATACTGGTGGAATAGTTTCAATTGCACTCTTTTTAACCCTTGTATATTTTGTTACTTTTTATATATATATATATATTGTATTATTATCTCATCCATCCCCTGGTTGGCATGATGAAATGGTTCTAAGATGAAAGATCACATTAAATGTTTATCTTGGAATGTAGGGGGCATTACATCTCCAAGTAAAAGAAAACTTATCATTAGCCAGCTGGGTAAACACAAACCCGATATAGCCATGATCCAAGAAACGCATTTAAAATCATGCATGGTTAATAAGTTAAAAATTAAATGAGTAGGGGAGCTATTTGTATCTGCATGTGTTAAAAGGAAAAGAGGGGTAGCTTTTTTAATTAATAAAAATCTTAACTATAAAGGCTTGAAACAAGAAATAGACGAAGAAGATAGATGGTTAATTATGGAATTTGAAATAGAAGGACTCAAATATATTTTTTTGTAATCTATATGGCCCTCATCAAATGGATATGGAGTTTTGGAATAAGCTCATTATTCGTTTGTCACAATATATAGGACAAAGTTTAATTATAACAGGTGATTTTAATCTGACCCCTTCTATGGCTTTGGATAAGGTCTCCTTAAAAAAAAAAATGTTTCTCAACACAAAAATCTAAAATGTATACACAAATCTGCAGAGATGTAAAAGTACATGATATTTGGCGCATCCAATTCCCTGACTCTCTAATGTATACTTGTGAATCCAAAACACATAAGTCCTTGTCCAGGATAGATTTTTTTTCTTGTTTCAAGTAAAATATTGTCTTCAGAAACTCAAACTGGAATTTCTGATATTTCTATTTCAGATCATGCGATTATTTCCCTGGAGTTGCCACGAAGATTTTTTTAATCCTGAGAACTTTCAAAATTTCTTTTTCCCTAAATATTTAGCCCAAAACAGTGAATTTGCCAACTGGCTTATACATACATGGGAAAATTATCAAAATTTCAATAAAGATTATACTGATAAACCAGAAATATTTTGGGAAACCGCCAAGGCATATCTTAGAGGGGAAATCAAGGCCTATCTGATTAAGCAGAAAAAGAAATTTGGAGTCCGTGAACTATAGCTATCAAATCAGGTCAGAAATATGTACAGGAAATATATAAATGACCCACATAAAACTTTCCTAGGCTTCTAAATAGACTTAGTGCCCATGAAACTTTCAAAAACATAGCAGAGATGGAAGACATTGGTGTAAGCTTGTCTGAACCTTCAGTATTTTTTATTCCCTTTAGTGGCTCTGTGTATGGAAGTACTAGGTCTCACGATTGCAGCTTCAGATGCAATTCCATTTGCTCAATTTCACATGGTGCATGAATTATACTCGGCTATCTGAAAAGATATTCTTAGATTCCAGTATAAGTCAGTCTATGACTTGGTGGCTAAATCATCAGTTTATTATTCAGGGGCCTTCTTTTGCTCATCTTATTTGTTCTGTGATCACCACAGATGCAAGTTTTTCGGATTGGGGAGCTGTTTGGGGGTCTCTGACAGCACAGGGGGTTTGGGATCCCCAGGAGGTGAGGTTACCTATTAATATTCTAACTCTGTGCAATGTTCAGGGCCCTTCAAGCTTTTTCTCTGTTGAAAAAGGAGACTCATCTCTATTTCCAGACAGACAATGTCACAGCAGTAGCTTATGTCAACCATGAGGGGGAAACTCGGTTTTCTGGCTATGATGGAGGTATTCTGAATTCTCTCTTGGGTGGATGTCAATTCATGCCTAATCTCTGCAATTTACATCCAAGGAGTGAACAATTGGGAGACTTACTATCTCATTCTTCAGTCTCTACATCCAGGGAAGTGGTTTCTTCATCAGAATGTGTTCAATCTGATTGTGGATCTTTGGAATCTACCAGAGATAGATCTGATGGCCTCTTGTTTGAACAAACAACTTCCCAGGTACTTTGTGAGGTTCATGGATCCTCAGGCAGAGTTAGTGGATGTTCTAGTAGTTTATTGGTCTTATTTTAGCCTGCTTATCTCTTTCCTCCTCTGGTTCTTCTTTCCAGAGTGATTTCCAAAATAAAGATAGAGAAGTCATTTGTAATCCTGATTGCCCCAAAATGGCCTCTCAGGGTTTGGTATGCAGATCTTGTTCAATTGTCCAGTTGCCCTCCTTGGCCTTATGTTGATGCTACTAAGGATTTGAGGCAAACCTCTAGTTTGTTCTTTTTTCTGGGCCTAAGAAAGATCAGAAGGTCTCAGCTGTTTCTTTAACCTCTTGGTTGAAACTTTTTGATTCACAGAGCTTATTTGGAGGCAGGTCAGCCTCCGCCACAGCAAATTACAGCTCATTCTGCTAGGCCAGTTGCAACTACTTGGGCTTTCAAGAATGAGGCTTCAGTTGATTTAATTTGCAAGGCAGCTACTTGGTCGTCTTTGCATACTTTTACAAAATGTTGACGTTTTTGCTTCCTCTGAAGCAGACTTTGGCAGAAAGGTCCTTCAGGCAGTTGTCTCAGTTTGATACATATGCCTGTTTTTAAGTGCATTATATTTAAAAAAAAGAAAAATAAATATTTGGGGTTGTGGGTTTTTTTTCGCATTGAAAAAAATGTTTTTTCAAACTCTCCCTTTCTATTATTACTCGTGGACTGCCACAGCTTGAGTATTAGTTCCCATGAGTAATGTATCATAACCTCTCCACTAGTATGAAAGAAAACCATTATTTATGCTTACCTGATAAATTTAATTTCTTTTGTGGTGGTGAGAGTCCACAAGCCCCCACCCTTTGTGTTTTTTTATTTGTTTTTTTTATTGGGGTTGATTTTTTTTTTAGCACATCTTTTTTCCCCTGCTCCTTTTATGACTCTTAATCCTTATTTCTTACCTCACTTACTTAGCTATATGTTAGAGGGGTTTTATAGAGCTCTTGGGGTTTGGGAATCTTTGCCTCCTCCTAGTTGTAGAGAATAGTAATTCTTTTGAGTAATGGATTGTGGACTCGCCACCATGAAAGAAATTAATTTATCAGGTAAGCATAAATTTATGTTTTTAATATGTTGCATGTCCTTCTGTAGACTGCAACTCTGCTGCTTGCAATCCTATGCCACAGGGCAAGGTCTTCTCTCATACATAACAATCTATTTATTTTGAGGTCATTACTTCTTCTGGCTAAACCTTACCTTTTCAAACATTCTTTGCTATAAATATAATGAACATGTAGAGTTTAATAGTGGAATGAAGAGACTTTGCAATAGGGCTGATGAGAAAATGTAGCTCAGAAAATTCACAGGCAACATATGTGGCTCTTTCTTTTGCAAGAAGGGTATTGATTCTTTAAAAGGAGATTAAACTTGTAACCTACTGTAGTTTTCCAAATTGCTTCAAATAGCTTCTGCATCCCAATTTGAATGGTAACACTTCCAATCATCATTCATGGCACCGGAACTACTCCCATAGACACTTTTGGAATCCCATGATTTTAGGGTAGGGGCTGGTTTGTGGTAGATTTTTGCAGTGCAGACCAATTTAAGCAACCCAGTTCCCCTGCTTATTCAGTTTCTGAAAGAATTATCTAAATAATTTAAATGGGTATTGGCCCTATTTACCATAAGCAGCACATATCATTGCAGCATACCGATTAGCTTCACTGACTCCCAAGCAAGTTCAAGACTTTAAATCCAACTATGGGTGCTGATTCTTTATGTTGCAAAGCGTCACATCACATATTACACTATTAAAAGTAGCAATCCAAAAGAGAAATCTTGTTATGCAAATTGTATTCTATTACCTTTAGAGCATATTTTTTTCAAGCCTGTCCTCCTGCCTCTCAAACAGGCCAGATTTTCAGAATTACCTGGGTGAGAGCAGGTTAATAAACATGTTTACTAATCAGCTGATTATTTCATGTGTACTCCAGTTCGGATATCCTGAAAATCTGGCCTGTTAGGGAGGGCTGAGGACAAGTTTGAAAACCCTTAGAACAAATCATCTATTTTTGCTTAACACACGGCTAGATTACGAGTTGTGCGTTAGGGTAAAAAAGCAGCGTTAATAACGCTGCTTTTTCACTACCGCTGCTATTACGAGTCTTGAAGGTTTAGGGTCACCGCACACTTCTTTGGCCTTACCGCAAAACGACTTACGCAAACTTCGTAAAGTCTTTTTTTCTATGGGACTTCCATAGCGCTGATATTACGAGTCTGTCCTGGGAGGCCAAAAAGTGAGCAGTACACCCTACCCCGTCAAGAGTCCTAATGCATTTAAAAGAAAGTAGTTATGAGTTTTATGGTACAACGCCGTAACATAAAACTCATAACTAAAGTGCTAAAAAGTACACTAACATCCATAAACTACCTATTAACCCCTAAACCGAGGCCCTCCCGCATCGCAAACACTATAATAAAACCCCTAATCTGCCGCTCCGGACACCGCCGCCACCTAC
Organism: Bombina bombina; assembly: GCF_027579735.1. Lineage (NCBI taxonomy): Eukaryota > Metazoa > Chordata > Amphibia > Anura > Bombinatoridae > Bombina > Bombina bombina. Next base: position 566,044,840 of record NC_069502.1, read on the forward strand.
ATTATATGTATTGACCCCTAATCTGCTGCCCTCAACATCGCCGACACCTACATACTATTTATTAACCCCTAATCTGCCGCCCCCAATGTCGCCGCAATCTACCTACATTTATTAACCCCTAATCTGCCACCCCCAACGTCGCCGCCACTATATTAAAGTTATTAACCCCTAAACCTAAGTCTAACCCTAACCCTAACACCCCCTAACTTAAATATAATTACAATAAATCTACTAACTAATAGTTACATTGTAGCTAGCTTAGGGTTTATTTTTATTTTACAGGCAAGTTTGTATTTATTTTAACTAGGTAGAATAGTTATTAAATAGTTATTAACTATTTAATAACTACCAAGCTAAAATAAATACAAATCTACCTGTAAAGTAAAACCTAACTTAAGTTACACTAACACCTAACACTACACTATAATTAAATAAACTAAATTAAATACAATTAAATCAATTAAATTAAATTAGCTAAAGTAAAACAAAACCCCCCCACTAAATTACAGAAAATAATAAACAAATTACAGATATTTAAACTAATTACACCTAATCTAATAGCCCTATTAAAATAAAAAAAGCCCCCCCAAAATAAAAAATAACCCTAGCCTAAACTAAACTACCAATAGCCCTTAAAAGGGCCTTTTGCGGGGCATTGCCCCAAAGTAATCGGCTCTTTTACCTGAAAAAAAATACAAACAAACCCCCAACAGTAAAACCCACCACCCACACAACCAACCCCCCAAATAAAATACTATCTAAAAAACCTAAGCTCCCCATTGCCCTGAAAAGGGCATTTGGATGGGCATTGCCCTTAAAAGGGCAGTTAGCTCTATTGCAGCCCAAAGTCCCTAACCTAAAAATAAAACCCACCCAATACACCCTTAAAAAAAAAAAACAACACTAAGCCCCTGAAAATCGACTTACCGGGAGAAGTCTTCAACCAAGCCGAAGTCCTCAACGAAGCCGGGAGAAGTCTTTATCCAAGCCGGGCGAAGTGGTCATCCAGACGGCATCTTCTATCTTCATCCATCCGGTGCGGAGCGGGTCCATCTTCAAGACATCCGACATGGAGCATCCTCTTCATCCGACAACTAAAGCTGAATGAAGGTACCTTTAAGTGATGTCATCCAAGATGGCGTCCCTTAGATTCCGATTGGCTAATAGAATTCTATCAGCCAATCGGAATTAAGGTAGAAAAAATCCTATTGGCTGATGCAATCAGCCAATAGGATTGAAGTTCAATCCTATTGGCTGATCCAATCAGCCAATAGGATTGAGCTTGCATTCTATTGGCTGATTGGAACAGTCAATAGAATGCGAGCTCAATCCTATTGGCTGATTGGATCAGCCAATAGGATTGAACTTCAATCCTATTGGCTGATTGCATCAGCCAATAAGATTTTTTCTACCTTAATTCCGATTGGCTGATAGAATTCTATTAGCCAATCGGAATCTAAGGGACGCCATCTTGGATGACGTCACTTAAAGGTACCTTCATTCAGTAAGAAGACTCCGGATAAGGAGGATGCTCCGCGTCGGATGTCTTGAAGATGGACTCGCTCCACGTCGGATGGATGAATATAGAAGATGCCGTCTGGATGAAGACTTCTGCCCGTCTGGAGGACCACTTTGCCCGGCTTGGATGAAGACTTCTCCCGGCTTCGTTGAAGACTTCGGCCCGGCTTGGATGAAGACTTTACCCGGTAAGTCGATCTTCAGTGTTAGGTTTTTTAAGGGTGTATTGGGTGGGTTTTATGTTTAGGTTAGGGACTTTGGGCTGCAATAGAGCTAACTGCCCTTTTTAAGTGGGGAGCTTAAGTTTTTTTAGATAGTATTTTATTTGGGGGGTTGATTGTGTGGGTGGTGGGTTTTACTGTTGGGGGTGGTTGTTTGTATTTTTTTTTAGGGTAAAAGAGCTGATTACTTTGGGGCAATGCCCCGCAAAAGGCCCTTTTAAGGGCTATTGGTAGTTTAATTTAGTCTAGGGTTTTTTTTTTTTGGGGGGGCTTTTTTATTTTAATAGGGCTATTAGATTAGGTGTAATTAGTTTAAATATCTGTAATTTGTTTATTATTTTCTGTAATTTAGTGGGGGGGTTTTGTACTTTAGCTAATTTAATTTAAGTAATTGAATTTTTTTTAGTTAATTTATTTAATTATAGTGTAGTGTTAGTTGTTATTGTAACTTAGGTTAGGTTTTATTTTACAAGTAAATTTGTATTTATTTTAGCTAGGTAGTTAATAAATAGGTAATAAATATTTAATAACTATTCTACCTAGTTAAAATAAATACAAACTTGCCTGTAAAATAAAAATAAACCCTAAGCTAGCTACAATGTAACTATTAGTATTGTAGCTATCTTAGGGTTTATTTTATAGGTAAGTATTTAGTTTTAAATAGGAATAATTTAGTTAATGATTGTAATTTTATTTAGATTTATTTAAATTATATTTAAGTTAGGGGGGGTTAGGGTTAGACTTAGGTTTAGGGGTTAATAACTTTAATATAGTGGCGGTGACGTTGGGGGCGGCAGATTAGGGGTTAATAAATGTAGGTAGGTTGTGGCGACATTGGGGGCGGCAGATTAGGGGCTAATAAATAGTATGTAGGTGTCGGCGATGTTGGGGGCAGCAGATTAGGGGTTAATACATATAATGTAGGTGGCGGCTGTGTCCTGAGCAGCAGATTAGGGGTTAATAATTATAATGTAGGTGGCGGCGATGTCAGGGGCGGCATATTAGGGGCTAATAAGTGTAAGATTAGAGGTGTTTAGACTCGTGGTTCATGTTAGGGTGTAGACATAACTTTTATTTCCCCTTAGGAATCAATGGGGCTGCGTTAAGGAGTTTTACCCTGCTTTTTTGCAGGTGTTAGACTTTTTTTTCAGCCGGCTCTCCCCGTTGATTCCTATGGGGAAATCGTGCACGAGCACGTACGTCCAGCTTACCGCTGACTTAAGCAGCGCTGGTTTTGGAGTGCGGTAATGAGCAAAATTTTGCTCAACGCTCACTTCTTGTCTTTTAACAACGGGTTTCTGAAAACTCGTAATACCAGCGTTGCAGGTAAGTGAGTGGTGAGGGAAAACTGCTAGTTAGCGCCGCATAGCCTCTAACGCAAAACTCGTAATCTAGGCCATAGTTTATTAGATTAATGTTATAAAATGTTATAATGGGTACTGACCCTGTCAACCTATAGTAGCTATGGGTGCTGATTTTAAAATCTGTTATAAAAAAATATTACAACTAACAATCCAAATGTGCAATTTGTTTCACAAATATAGTTCTATTTTCCTTACTAATTAAAGCAAATTGTTTTACCATGTTTCTTAGTAAAACAACTGAAAATCAGAAACATAATAGGTACTGGGCCTTTCTACAGACTGCTGACAACATTGTTGTGGCCTTTTGAGAGTTTGAATCAAGCTATGAGCGCAGTTTTTATATTACAACTAACAATCAAAAAGAAAAAACTGTTTTAAAAATTGTTATTCTTTTATTTTGCAGTTTAATTATTGTTTTGGGTAAATGGCCAAATTTAAGAAAAATAATAGGGAGTGGGCTTGTTAACAGGATGCATGTTGTTGTTGCATAGGTGTTATCTCGTTTTAACCCAGCTTTTAATGTTTGTTCTTCATATTTTACATACATTTCTAGTAACATTAAGGGATTAAATGCTTATCGGATCCTTTTCAGCAGAGAAGGGGAAAAAAACACACTTAATTTAACTTACTAAACTTTATAAATATTAAAAATGTGCTATAAATAAAATAACGACAGACAACGTCTTGATGGGAAAATTTTGACCGTCACTGGTCAAGATTGTTTTTTTTAAATTCTTTTTTATTGAAGAGACATAAGAGCAAGACAACATATACATATGCACTTAAGGTAGAATTACAAAGAATAAGTTGCGGTCAGAGTTCCAGGTTAAGTGCTACATTCTAAGTATCAGTATACAGTATTCACATATTTTCAAGAGATATACAAGAGACTTATGGAGTAGGGCCCAAAGTAAGATTTGTAGTTATAAGTGCATTGTAGAGGGGATGCATTCCAAGCTATAATGCGGTTCTGGAGGTGAAGCAGTGAGGACCATTTCCCAACCAAGAGTTGTGCGTCAGGACGAAGGGAATCTTGTTGAGACTTGAAAAATAAACAAGGAAAAAGATAATGTTCTAGGAACTATGGGAATAATACAACTGAAAGTTTACCCCTGTATATATGTAGTAGGCGATATCAAAAGAGGTATTACTGCTGAGATTGTGTATGAAAAAGAAACTTTTTGCAGATTTAAATATATAGATATGCTTAGAGTGGGATGGGGGGGGGGGGGGGGGCATCCTGCCCAGATATTAACAATACTGTTAACTCATCAAACAAAGTTATGCATGTTAGATAGAATAGCAGATTATCTATGGTTTCATTCCCATCATGTGCCATTGCAAATAAATAAATGTAGTAAACAGACAGTGAACAGAGTCCAACAGGGCTAAAAAATTAACGGTAAACAGTATCCAATATAAATCCAGCAATAGTGTGGCATATAAAAAATGATGTTTCTCTGATCTGTTGGAGTACATTTGAATTGGCCGGTTCCACTTGTAGTGAGTACAGTGTTTCAGGCATTGTCAATACTAAAACAGAAACAGACTAATAAAACAGGATGGGATAAGTTCATAAATGTTAGATATTTTACAATGATATTCAGATTATCTGGAGTGAGTATACAGTGCTACTATGAAATGTGCTGTCCAAACAGTTTACTTTAGTGTCTTGGGGGACAAGAAGGATAAGGACAGCAAAACGACTAGAACCAGGCATACACGTAGCAAAACCAACATACAATACATTCAGGCCAGAGAGCAAAGCAATGCATCCGCTGATTACCAAGTCTGCAAATTGGAAAGTGCTGGACCTACGCCTTCAGATATTTGAAGGTGCTGGGTGTTCCATGGTTACTGATTATCCAACACCAGCACGAGATGGAGCACGGCAAACATGCCTCAGAGGGAAGCAGCTTTTTTGCAGGGATGAGAGGTGGTGCTCCATAGCGAGGATTGAATGCAGCGGTGTAACAGAGAGGTAGTTGTCACCACTGAGGACCGGCTTCAGGACCTTCCGTGAAGCGGCCTCTTGCAATGGGGCAATTATAGCTGCGGCTTGTTCGCTCCACTGCTCAGCATGGGCCACAGAGCTGCTGTCTTCTCCCCGCAAATATAGCGCAATGCGAGCACCAGTCGGTACGGTAGTGGCATCATCTTTGCCTCCCACCCGGTTAAGGCACTTATCGGTCCCCCCGAGTGTTGGGAGTCCTGAAGTCTGGTGCGTGTCTATAGCGGTAAGTCTGGGGTAAGGCGATGCATAGGGAACCTTTATAGCATTTACTGTCCCCGCTTCCAGCGTACCCAGATTGTTTGAATAGGGTAGAAAGATAGGATATTGTGACCCCGCCATCTTTTCCGTGACGCCATTATCCAGGGTGCCTTCTTGTAGGGTAATTGGTAAATTCTGCCGGGGGGTAAGTAGGCTTGTGGGGACTGCATTGGCATGCTCGCGCATGCCGAGCTCTCTTACTTCGCAGAGGAGTTCCCCCATTGCTGTCGCCAGGGAATTCAGTATTGGCATAAAGATGTCTGTTAGGGCCTCAGCAATGTGCGCCATCTTGTTTATCGGATTGTCCATGCCTTCAGATTCAAAGACAATTTTTTCTTTTTCAATGCCTTCTCGGAGGCCAGGGGATGTAATGTCCTGATCCTGAAGAATTCCCGGGCACAATAATTGCCAAGGGAGATATGGATGGCTAAAGATTCCACCACACAGCACTCAAAAGCAGGTTTCAATTACGGAGCCTTGTGAACTTGTGGCCATCTTAGTGAGCCGCCTACCGGAAGTCCCACTGGTCAAGATTTATTAAAATTTTGACTTTATATCAAAAAGACCAACAGAACAACTAATATGGCGGCATAGAGATCAACTAACCCAGTACAGCAAGGAGATCACCGGCCCAACGGAAACAGCAGCAGAGGGGTCTATGCTCCAAAAGGAGATGACGCTGAGGGGTTACAGAGATCATTTGACTACCCCCAAGGTGGAGGGAGAGGGGTTACCTCACGTGCACGTGAGGCCTACCGCCCCTCCCCAGAAGTCTGGTCATCACTCACCCCTAGCGACCTACTCTTGCACAACAGGGCCAAGATCTCCCGCCGCCAGGGTGCCAACAGATCTCAATCTACTCTCTGCTACCAAGCTGCTCGAACCGAATAGTCAGAGAAATGAGATCCATAGCTTAACGCAATGGGCTTATTGAGGCCTAGGTTGAGTAGCCATAGCCCTGCCATTTGCTTATGAGCCGCCATGTAACAAAGAAAATAAAAAAAAATTGGGGGATGGGAGGGAGGGAAAACTGTCTCAGCCTGGATCCGATGGAGAAGAGGAAGTTGCTTGAAAGGAATCAGCTTTTTAATGGTAAGGAGGGGCCTTCCCTTTTCTGCAACAATGTTGCTCCACAATGCCAACCCTCTCTCTCCTATACCATTCTCCTACAGCCTTAACCCTTAGCATGTTCCAGGCCCATGCTGGGCAATACACTGTTTTAAGAGATTAAATGCTTATCGGATCCTTTTCAGCAGAGAAGGGGAATAAACGCACTTAATTTAACTTACTAAACTTTATAAATATTAAAAATGTGCTATAAATAAAATAACGACAACTTCTTGGTGGGAAAATGTGGACCATCACAGGTCAAGATTTATAAACATTTTAACTTTAAACATTTTAACTTTCCTTTTTTATTTTTTCTCTCCCCGCTTCTAGTTGTTGGTATGCCGAAATTAGGTTTTTGTGAAATTTTGCGCCCTTTAATAACTATTGTAATTTTGAACCCGTAAGAACCGTCCCATAAGGTTCTGGCCATTACCTGGTCTGGGCAGGCCAACAACCATGGTTCAAGTGCATGAACCTTCACCGGTGTTTCCGCCTTTTTGTCCCAGGATGGCATTATTGGGCTTATTACCCATGGTACTATCCCTTCTTTTTGCTAGTCATTGTCTGGGTGGGAACCTGAGCAAAATCTACAGGCATGTCTAAAGGAGCAGGCACTACCCCTGTCACACTTCTTCTCTTAAAATGCCCAATGTACCACCCCTTTTTCTAATTCTACTGGGCAAAAATGACTGAATTAATATTTGTGGAGGAAGAGGTGGATCCCCCCCTGTGGGTCCATCCGCTGCCAGAGTTGATTGTCAGTGGAGTCGAATGTTAATGTAGTATTACCCGCCACTTTGATCCTAAAATATGCATCATACTCCCTCCAAGTCCCTTCGCTATGGTTACGTTGTATCCAATGTATTGTGTCAGTGTATTTTAATATTGCCAAACTTTGTGAAGGTTTTTTTCAATGTAACAAGATGAGAAGTGTCAGGGACGTTTACATTTTTGGGACCAGTCCCGTCTGCACTCTTTTCCCTTTGTCTATAAGCCTTAACTGATAAGTCGAATATGTTAATGTACATCCCCTGATGTATTCTCTTTACTACCTTCTGACGCAAGTGCGCATGTAAAGAATATATTTTTCCTGAGCTGGTGTCACCATACAGCGCCGCCCTTCTTTCTGAAATAGCCATGGCTGGAGGGGAATCCACCACAGCCTCTACAGGGGGAGCAGCGTGGCTAGGTGGGGTATTTTCTGAACTATCCTGCTTCTTGCCTGCCCCTGTGCCCCCTCTCAATATCTTTTTTATCATCCTAAACATTCGCTTCTGTCCTTTCCCCTGTAGACCGAATGAAGTGTCACTGTCTGAATAAGTATCAGTGGGGGAAGAGTAGGGATGGGCGAATGTGTAAATTTTCGAATTTCGAATGTAGAACGAATGTTATTACCGAAATTCGAATTCTAAATCCGAATGTCGATAAGAACGAATATTCTTAAAAATTCGAAAATCGAATGTTATTTACAGTTTTCGAATGTTTATAATTATATCGAATGTCCACATTCGAAATTTCGAATTTAACATTCTATTTAACAAATACTATTCATAAGTTCAATAGTTCATGTGGTAGGGCTGGAATCTAGTAAATTGATACATAAATAGATACAAATATATCATTTCGAATGTTTCCATATAGAATATTGCATAATTCGAATATTACATTTAAAGAAAGCATTAGAAGTACTATTACAAACATATAAATTTGAATTCGAATATAAATTCAAATTTTTCAAATTCGAATATTGCATAATTCGAATATTACATTTAAAGAAAAAGCATTAGAAATACTATTACAATCTAAATTCGAATTTTTCAAATTCGAATACACGTATTGCATAATTCGAATATTACATTTAAAGAATAAGCATTAGAAATACTATTACAATCTAAATTCGAATTTTTCGAATTCGAATACACGTATTGCATAATTCGAATATTACATTTAAAGAAAAAGCATTAGAAATACTATTACAATCTAAATTCGAATTTTTCGAATATTGCATAATTCGAATATTACAGTTAAAGAAAAAGCATTAGAAATACTATTACAATCTAAATTCAAATTTTTTCGAATTCGAATACACGTATTGCATAATTCGAATATTACATTTAAAGAAAAAGCATTAGAAATACTATTACAATGTAAATTCGAATTTTTCGAATTAGAATATTGCATAATTCGAATATTACATTTAAAGAAAAAGCATTAGAAATACTATTACAATCTAAATTCGAATTTTTCGAAAATAATATTTTCGAATGTAATCGTAAAATTCTAAACCGAACATTCGAAAATCGAATGTTAGAATGTTATGTAAACATTCGAAATTCGATTAGAACGAACGAATGTGTTAAAATTTGTGACGTTTTTCGAATGTTGCGAAACATTCGCCCATCCCTAAGGAAGAGTCAGATGAGTTATGTCTATCGTGAATAAAAACTTTAGTCTCACCATGGTTCACAGGTTGTGGGTCCTGTCCCGCCATGCTTGCATCCGATCATGGAGCCTGCTAAGGTACCGCCACAGTGCTGGTTGCTTCTGTCTGTTCCTTGAATGTGCCTGGTGTAACGTCATTGCCTGTTTTACTCATGGGTACAGTCGTTGTTTGTTTATTAGTTGTTGCGCCAGCGGAATTCAGTACTCCCTGTAAAAGATTTAACAAGTCGAGAGCACATTGTCTATTGGGTCTGGTTGGATTTGCATTAGCAAACAGGGAGGTAGAGGAATTTTCCGTTGCAACAACATTTACATTTTCTGGTACATTAGTAACACTACCCCGTGACATAGAATTTCCTTGTACCCCACCAGACATGCATGCATCCACACTGATGGAGGAGGAATCATGCTGTAATACAGGCCTTTCATCAACAATCATATTATGTTCAAACATTTGAGGGTTAATATCTAAACTGTCCTGAACTTGTCCCATTTGACTGACTAGAGATTTATCTTTATTCCCACCTTGCACAAATTCAAGTGGCCTCTTTGCCCTGGGAATTCTGTAGCCTGCTCGCATACCCCTTCCTCTAACAGTATATGCTGATTTTGTAATAACAGCTCTTTTTTGTGTGCGACCCCTTTGCAGACCCTGAGTTTGATTTCTACCCCTTGCTGCTCGCTTGCGCTGGCTGCCTGCGTCATAAGCCCCTGTCTCCCTGCTTACCAAAGGTCCCTCCAAGCCCAAGGATGACTCATGGTGCTCACCTGCAGTCCGTGACGCACCCGCCATGTGTGTTTGACCGTCCGCACCTAGTATTGCTAAACCGAAAATGCCGCCGCCCACTTCCGGTGACGTAACCGATAGAGTAGCGAAACCGTAAGTAGGCCCTGACCCATGCGGCGGTTGTGTATGCACACCGCTCGGCCCAGGTAAGTCAGCTGGGGCCAGAATACCCGATAATGGTGCAGGCCTGGTTGGGATGTGATGCGGTTGCACCGGAGGGATTTGATTAGCGGGTGGTGTGGCGGTATAAGTTGTAATTGGTCCGTAATGACCTGAATGCATAGCAGGGGTCAGAACACCCAATGATGGTGCAGGCCTGGTTGGTAAGTGAGTCAGTTGCACCAGAGGGATTGGATTAGGTGGTGTCGCGGTATAAGCTATAATTGGTCCAGAATGACCCCCTTGATTATTTGTCACCGGAGCCTCCGGTATTGGGGGCAATTGATTATTTAAATTTTGAACAGTGTTTGGCTGCATATTTTGGGCAATATTGGAAGAAAATGTGTGAACCTGTAAATTGGCCATCTAATGCACACCCTGTGGATTAGCCACTGAAGCAGCCATTGCAGCAGCAATGGATGTTAAGAAAGTTGAAACTGTTGTAACTGCAGAAGGCGGTACAGCCAGGGGCGGACTGAGACCATTCAGGGCCCCCGGGCAAAAGTGTGACAGGGCCCCCCACGGCCACTTTGCTCCACCTACCTACCTCCTCTGCCCCTCCTCCACCATATTGCCCCTCCCACCTAAATTGTCCCTCCCATATCCATTTCCCCTCCCACTTAATATGCCCCTCCCCCACCATGTTTTCATTGCCATTTAAAGAGACAATTATTTCCATAAATATTTTTAATAAGAACTAAATATTGTAAATTAGTGCTTATGGGAAAAAAATATATCCCCATGCCTATATGCACTACAGTATGGAGCAAAAAGTAATTAGGGGCAGACAAGGGGGTAAAATCACTTGTTACTGGCAGCTAAAGAAGTAAAATCATTCATTTGTATATTTCCTTTAAATAAGAGCTGCATGATCAAATAAAGATAAAACTATCTCCATTTTAACTGAAACCAGGGCATGTTTAGGGAAATCAATTTTAAAGGGTTTTAAACTTTAAAGGGATGTTAGCGCTGGGGAATCTGTTGGAATCTGTTGGTGCTCTACAAATAAACGATAATAATAATAATAATAATGAAACCCAAAAATGTATTTCATGATTTAGGTAGAACATACAATTTTAAACACTTTCCAGTTTACTTCTGTTATCAAATTTGCTTCATTCTCGTGGTATCATTTGTTGAAGGCGCAGCACTGCACTACTGGTTTCTAAGTGAACACATGGGTGAGCCAATGACAATCAGTATATATATGCAGGCACCAATCAGCAGCTAGAACCTAGGTTCTTTGCTGCTCTTGAGCTTACCTAGATAAACCTTTCAGCAAAGGATAACAAGAGAAGGAAGAAAATTAAATAATAGATTTAAATCAGAAAGTTATTTAAAATGTTATGCTCTGTGTAAATCATAAATGTCTAATTATGAGTTTACTGTCCCTTTAATGATTCAGATTGAACATAAAATTTTAAACACATTCATTACAATTTACTTCTATTATCTAAGTTGCTAATTTCACTTCCTATCATTTGTTGAAAAGCATACCTGGGTAGGTTCAGGAGCACATATATGCCTCTTGTTATTGGCTCACCCAACATGTTCAGCTATCTCCCAGTAGGAAATTGCTGCTCCCCTCCTAATGCCCGCTAAAACCTAATATATACAAATGTAACACAATGAAGAGGTTCCCTATGCCTCACACACAGCCCCTCCCCAGTACCTTATATACAGATCTATACTATTATAGAGAGGCCCCCACTGCCTCACACACACAGCCCCCTCATCAGTACCTTATATAAAGATATATAATATTATAGAGAGGTTCCCTGTGTCTCACACACAGCCCCCTCCCCAGTACCTTATATACAGATCTATACTATTATAGAGAGGCCCCCTCTGTGTCAAACACACACAGCCCCCTCTTCAGTACATTATATACAGATATATAATATTATAGAGAGGTTCCCTGTGTCTCACACACACACAGCCCCCTCCCCAGTACCTTATATACAGATATATAATTATATTATAGAGAGGTTCTCTGTGTCTCACACACACACAGCCCCCTCTTCAGTACCTTATATACAGATATATAATATTATAGAGAGATTCCCTCTGTCTCACACATACACAGCCCCCTCCCCAGTACCTTATATACAGATCTATAATATTATAGAGGCCCCCTCTGTCTCACACACACACACACAGCCCCCTCTTCAGTACCTTATATACAGATCTATAATATTATAGAGGCCCCCTCTGTCTCACGCACACACAGCCCCCTCCCCAGTACCTTATTTACAGATCTATACTATTATAGAGAGGTCCCCTCTGTCTCTCACACACACAGCCCCCTCCCCAGTACCTTATATACAGATCTATACTATTATAGAGAGGCCCCATCTGTCTCACACACACACACAGCCCCAGTACCTTATATACAGATATATAATATTATAGAGAGGCCCCCTCTGTCTCACACACACATACAGCCCCTCCACAGTACTATATATATATATATATATATATATATATATATATATATATATATATATATATACAGGGAGTGCAGAATTATTAGGCAAATGAGTATTTTGACCACATCATCCTCTTTATGCATGTTGTCTTACTCCAAGCTGTATAGGCTCGAAAGCCTACTACCAATTAAGCATATTAGGTGATGTGCATCTCTGTAATGAGAAGGGGTGTGGTCTATTGACATCAACACCCTATATCAGGTGTGCATAATTATTAGGCAACTTCCTTTCCTTTGGCAAAATGGGTCAAAAGAAGGACTTGACAGGCTCAGAAAAGTAAAAAAATAGTGAGATATCTTGCAGAGGGATGCAGCACTCTTAAAATTGCAAAGTTTCTGAAGCGTGATCATCGAACAATCAAGCGTTTCATTCAAAATAGTCAACAGGGTCGCAAGAAGCGTGTGGAAAAACCAAGGCACAAAATAACTGCCCATGAACTGAGAAAAGTCAAGCGTGCAGCTGCCAAGATGCCACTTGCCACCAGTTTGGCCATATTTCAGAGCTGCAACATCACTGGAGTGCCCAAAAGCACAAGGTGTGCAATACTCAGAAACATGGCCAAGGTAAGAAAGGCTGAAAGACGACCACCACTGAACAAGACACACAAGCTGAAACGTCAAGACTGGGCCAAGAAATATCTCAAGACTGATTTTTCTAAGGTTTTATGGACTGATGAAATGAGAGTGAGTCTTGATGGGCCAGATGGATGGGCCCGTGGCTGGATTGGTAAAGGGCAGAGAGCTCCAGTCCGACTCAGACGCCAGAAAGGTGGAGGTGGAGTACTGGTTTGGGCTGGTATCATCAAAGATGAGCTTGTGGGGCCTTTTTGGGTTGAGGATGGAGTCAAGCTCAACTCCCAGTCCTACTGCCAGTTTCTGGAAGACACCTTCTTCAAGCAGTGGTACAGGAAGAAGTCTGCATCCTTCAAGAAAAACATGATTTTCATGCAGGACAATGCTCCATCACACGCGTCCAAGTACTCCACAGCGTGGCTGGCAAGAAAGGGTATAAAAGAAGAAAATCTAATGACATGGCCTACTTGTTCACCTGATCTGAACCCCATTGAGAACCTGTGGTCCATCATCAAATGTGAGATTTACAAGGAGGGAAAACAGTACACCTCTCTGAACAGTGTCTGGGAGGCTGTGGTTGCTGCTGCACGCAATGTTGATGGTGAACAGATCAAAACACTGACAGAATCCATGGATGGCAGGCTTTTGAGTGTCCTTGCAAAGAAAGGTGGCTATATTGGTCACTGATTTGTTTTTGTTTTGTTTTTGAATGTCAGAAATGTATATTTGTGAATGTTGAGATGTTATATTGGTTTCACTGGTAAAAATAAATAATTGAAATGGGTATATATTTGTTTTTTGTTAAGTTGCCTAATAATTATGCACAGTAATAGTCACCTGCACACACAGATATCCCCTTAAAATAGCTATAACTAAAAACAAACTAAAAACTACTTCCAAAACTATTCAGCTTTGATATTAAAGAGTTTTTTGGGTTCATTAATCCTCAAAAATACAACTTGCCTAATAATTCTGCACTCCCTGTATATATATAATATTATACAACAATTCAAATTATGGGGAGGCGAAAAGTGAGTTTAAAATCCTCCACTAAATACAAAATACAGAGAAAATAACTCATTGTGTAAACCATTTACAAATCTAAACAAGTCAGAAGACTTGCTTTAAACCTAGAAACTCTCTGACTACACTGTTTCCAATGCAGCAAAGGAATCTGGGTAAGATATGCAAATGAGGTTCACAATTACTCTCCTTTTTACTTTCTAGGTTTAAAGCAAGTCTTCTGACTTGTTTAGATTTGTAAATGGTTTACACAATGAGTTATTTTCTCTATATATAATATTATAGAGAGATCCCCTCTGTCTTACACACACAGCACCTCCCCAGTACCTTATATACAGATATATAATATGATAGAGGTTCCCTGTGTCTCACACATACACAGGCCCCTCCCCAGTACCTTATATACAGATATATATTATTAGAGATGTTCCCTCTGTCTCACACACACAGCCCCCTCCCCAGTACCTTTATATACAGATATATATATATTATAGAGCTGTTCCCTCTGTCTCACACACACAGCCCCCTCCCCAGTACCTTATATACAGATATATATTATAGAGAGGTTTCCTGATTCTCACACACACACACAGCCCCCTCCCCAGTACCTTATATACATACACACACACACACACACACATTATATATATATATATATATATATATATATATATATATATATATATATATTTATTAATATTATAGAGATGTTCCCTCTGTCTCACACACACAGTCCCCTCCCCAGTACCTTATATACAGATATATAATTATATTATAGAGAGGTTCCCTGTGTCTCACACACACACACACAGCCCCCTCCCCAGTACCTTATATACAGATATATATAGGCTTACCATAATTTTTAGAGGTGAAACTGGGACCACCTGGTGCGGTGCCAGTGGGGGTGTGGTCTGGAGCGTGGTCGAGGGGGCGTGGCAATTACCGGTCCTTTTAAAGTAGTAGCTTTTATGTGTGTAATGTTTCGTGGATACGCTACCCTTCCTCAGTCAAACAAGTGAATCACACAGTTTAAATAGACCATAACACCACCCCCTAGTGAAAAAGGAACCATTACGTTGTCATGGCAAATAAATCATTAATCTAAATCTCAGATTCTAAATAATGCCAAACATCAAGCATAATTATCACTTTCATAATTATCAATTTCACAATTTAATATCTGCAGTGTAATATGTGTTTTATGTGTCTAATTAAGGAACAGAGCCAAATACTGATAAGGCATAAATACAACATTGAATGAAAGTAAAAAAGAAACACGTACCTGCTAAAGCTGTTTAAGAGGCTACTCTATACCATAATGCAGGAAGATTACAGCCAAAATGCTATTCTGCATGAAGTAAAGCAAGATCCAGGCCAAAAATCCTGCCTGTCTGCACTTCCTAGTCATACCCATATGATTCCCCTAAAGGTGTATTACCGGTGATGTCACCAGGGGTCGGGGGGGGGGGGTAAATTCTTAGAAAAATAAACCAAGTAGTACTAAAAAAATTTAAAAAACCCTATGCTGCTCACTCAGCCTGTATTACTAAATGTAAACTTTGAAGGACACGAACGTTAAGCTAAGCAGGGCTGTATGTAACAAAGTAACAGCATCCAACTATGCTGGAGAGCCACAGTCCAGTCATTTTGAATAATGTGTCTGGGTTTCAGGTGGTCTGAAACCCGGACACATGATTTGAAACCTGGAGGTGGCAACCCTACTGGGACAGAATGAACAACTAGGTGGGACACTGGGACAGCGCCTCCAAACCGGGACAATCCCAGTAAAAGTGGGACTTCTGGTAAGCCTAGATATATAATTATATTATAGAGAGGTTCCCTGTGTCTCGCACACACACAGCCCCCTCCCCAGTACCTTGTATACAGATATATAATTATATAATAGAGAGGTTCCCTGTGTCTCACACACACACACACACACACACACATCCCCCTCTTCAGTACCTTATATACAGATATATAATATTATAGAAAGGTTCTCTGTGTCTCACACACACACACAGCCCCCTCCCCAGTACCTTATATACAGATATATAATTATATTATAGAGAGGTTCCCTGTGTCTCACACACACACAGCCCCCTCCCCAGTACCTTGTATACAGATATATAATTATATAATAGAGAGGTTCCCTGTGTCTCACACACACACACACACACACACATCCCCCTCTTGAGTACCTTATATACAGATATATAATATTATAGAAAGGTTCTCTGTGTCTCACACACACACACAGCCCCCTCCCTAGTACCTTTATATACAGATATTGCAATATCCCTAATTCCCTTTTTTAGGAAAATTGTATGAGTGTAGGTATTCCTATTTATGCAATTCTCAATGAGCAATGAGAATTGATACCTCTTAGGAAAATCAACTGTAAATAATAAAAGTTGATGTGAGATAGGAGTCACAAGTAATAAGTTGGTATATACTTGGACAGGTTGTACTCACAGAAAATAGTAATTAGTTTTGAGTCTTTGTTAGAATCTGTTTTGCGTAAAGTGAATAAAAAAATATGATTGATCTTAAATTCAATATGTAATATATCTCTGAGAATCCTTACAAATAAAAGTACTGTTCAACTGTAAGGTTTGTATGGAGACCGTTGTAACATAAAAGAGATAGAGCCTGGTTGACACTGTTTTACAAACAAATGAGGTTACAGTCCTATGTTAGTTCCGGTGTTAATAAAGTCAGTTTTAGGGAATGCAACAATTGTTCCTTAGTTATTGACAATATGAAGAGTAAATGATACTTGCGGTTTCCTTGAATTGGTCAGGTAGCGTTGTGGCTATAAACGTCTCCGGTGTATGCTTAATATCCCTGCTTATGAGCTGTGTTTCTTCAAGCAGCTTGTCGGGTGTTCCGTCTGCACACGCTGAAAGTGATGACGTCAGAGAAAGCCGAGATCTCCGGTTTGCTAGTGAGAAACTTCTTGATTATACTTTTGCACACAAGCGGTCTGATTAAGCTTATGTTGAAAGCTGTAGAAAGATTTGTTTTTGGAGGTAAGACTTGAATCAGAGTTAAATCTAACCAAAAGCTATTTTAGTACTTTAGAGGTTTTATCCAGGATTTAGGAGTATGGTATCTGAAAGTTTCAGTGACGCTGATTACACACACTTGCAATAATCAAGCAATTGTATATTGCTTGAGTCCCTCCTTAAATAGGTGTTCCGGTTTTCAGTAGAGGTAGTCTTAAAGGGACAGGTTTTAACAATAGGATATGTCTTAAAGGGACACAGAATATGACAGATATATATTATTATAAAGATGTTCCCTCTGTCTCACACACACAGTCCTGACTGCTGAATCAGTTCATTTTACAACATCCGATATTGATCTCTGCAGTGCTCAGTATGTAAAGATCAAGTTATGTCTGTGTAATACCAGTGTCAATTTGCTTTATTAAAATTTATAATTTCTACCCCTTTTTAGAATTGTAATAAGCAGGAGTCCTGTTAATGATTATTTATTTGTTACACACACACCTGCATCCAGCGCACCTTTAGGACATATTTACTGCTTCAACAAATGCAGAGCTAACAGATTTGTGCTGCTGTGATCTGATGTGAGGGCAATGTCACCACCACTTCTGCCAAATACAGGAAGTGCTGCAATTCTCCCAAATTCCAGACTGCTTACTAAGTATACAGCCCTGGCCACCCCTCCGGCAGCAACCGGCTCCTTCACTTACCTTGCTTGCTAGTTGCTGGCTTAGTTAGTCGACTTGTCATCGCTCAGCTGTCCTGACTCAGTGTCCCTTGTCCTCCTTGGCTCTATCACATGGCCACACATGGTCTGCTGCAGCTCCTGCTGCCTGAGCCTAATGCGCTGTTAAAATTGTGTGCGCACGGCGTGTGGAGGCGGAGCTGAGCAGCAAGACAGAGCCAGGACAGGTAGGAGTGTAATATGTGGACCGGATTCTGGATATACACACCGACCGGTCCACATATTAATTTGCAGGGCAGGCTGCCGCCTTACTTACAGGCTCCACTGCTCCAGAGTCCAGTCAAGTTTTTTTCATTAACAGTCAGACAGTGGAGTGCAGACTGCAGAGCCAGAGACACAGGACTTGTATGTTGGTTGCACTTGTCATCACAGTGACATTACCGCTAAGCTAACCGGCTCCTGCTTTACAGAGTTAAAGTCACGACACGCTGCCAAGGGCGACCCCCCACCCCCCCCCACGCAAAAAAAATAAAATAATTAAGGCAAAAAAAAAATCTTAATAAAAATGTTTTAATAAAAAAAAAACAGCTACTATGATGCAGGGGGCGGGCCCCTTTAAGAAGTTGGGCCCTCGGGCCAGGGCCGATTTGCCCGACTTGTCAGTCCGCCCCTGGGTACAGCGTTAAACAGTGCAGCCACGTGACTAGCTGGAAAAATTTGCTGGGGCTGTAAATTTAAAATGGAAGCTTGCTCAGTCTCCATAGGTTGAGACAATTGAGAATCCTGTACTCTCCCTGTATCTACCGTGACCTGCTCTTCAATTGTATTAATTTGTGCAGTAACTACATTTGTGTACTGAGTGGGGGTATAATATCTATATCCTCCATGTTATCTGGTTTTACACTCATCTTTTTGCTTTGTATTGCAGGTGCTGATGTTCCCTGATCGCCCTGATAATGCCTGGGAGGAAGAATGGAACGTCTGGAACGATGCATAACTGCACTGATCCGATGGAGAAGAGGAAGTTGCTTGGAAGGAATCAGCTTTTTACTGGTAAGGAGGGGCCTTCCCTATTTTGCAACAATGTTGCGCCACAATGCCAACCCTCTCTCTCCTATCCCATTCTCCTATAGCCTTAACCCTTAGCATGTTCCAGGCCCATGCTGGGCCCTACACTGTTTTTACAAGTAGCAGTTCAAAAGAGAAATGTTGTGTTGTAAATTGTATTCTATTTTCTTAAATAAAATCTATTTTCTGTTTGTCTGCAATGATCAATGTATAAAGGATTGAGAGGTTGAACTCAGCAATACCAGATATTTCTTTATGTTGTGAGTCCTTCTAGCAGGGTTGTTTATAAGGTGGGAAAAACAAGGCAGCTGCCCAGGGTACTGGGGGCACTTAGGACAGGGTCTGATAAACCTGAACACCAAGGTGCATGACTTGGACTACAACACCCAGGATGCCTTAAGGTGCAGTTGTGGGAAAGGTTAGTTGCAGAGCATGGATTAGAGTTCAAGATAACGATTCCTTTGGGAGGGGAAGGTGTTAGAATAATATTCAGACAAGCCAGCAACTTTACAACTTTAAAGTTAAAAGCACCATGTGCTGCTGTATGGAAGCTACCTGTTTTCGACAGTCACAAATCATTCCTTGGATTGTAGGAGGGAATGTATGGAAGAGCCCCCTCCTTACTTGTGTGTGTATATATATATATATATGTGTGTGTGTGTGTGTCAGGAGCATTGTCCCTTTACATCTTGATCAGCTACCTTTTCTCTCACAGACTATAAATTCTAATAACGCCCCTTATCCGGTGCCTAGTAATTTTCCTGTACGCTCTGAGTTCTCATGCTCTGCACCAGTTCCTACTTACTGGCTCTCCAAGCTACCATATTAATTTCGGATTGCACTTCAGGAAATACTCACTAACCATTGTAGCAGAATCAAATCCCTGAGCAGCTTTTGCTGTGAAGCAACCCGCTGCTTTCCTGCATTCCTCAGAAACAACATCTAAGTTTCTCAGATGCATCCGAGCGTCTGTTCCTTTGTAAATACTTCCTACCGGAACTCCTTCACTAACGAAGCCTCACCTGTATTGGTCTTGCCATTCACACCAAGCTGAATTCTACTACATAGAAGTAAGCCTCTGGTTTCCTCGCAGTGCTGTGATTGTCAGTGTTCTGGTGGCCACGCCCCCATGTGTGACATCATCCTGTTACACGGCACTCCTATTACAAACTAACCGTAAGTGCCTAGGAGATAGTTACTTTGTCTTCATATACAAAGTCGGAATAGAAATAGTCACTAAACTCTCATCTGGCATACATTTACAAACCTTACTAGCAAATATAACTAAGGAAGTGATACATATTAAACCACTGAAAGTGAACTGCAGTTGAGATCCATACATACTTCTAAGATTACTCCTTAGTAAATTCTGTGCTGCCATAACAGTGTGTATATATGTATGTATGTATGTGTATATATGTATATGAATATATGTGTGTGTGTATATATATATATATAGCAGCCAAAGAAAGGTGCACTCACAGGACTTTCACAACAAAAGTGGACTTACTTTATTTGTAACGTTTTCGGGGATCAGGTCCCCTTCATCAGCATGCTGATGAAGGGGACCCGATCCCCGAAAACGTTACAAATAAAGTAACTCCACTTTTGTTGTGAAAGTCCTGTGAGTGCACCTTTCTTTGGCTGCTGTATTGTGTTCAAGTTTGCACCCAGGCGGATGCCCTACAAGTGGGAAGAATCTGGTAATTATATATATATATATGTATGTGTGTGTGTGTGTGTGTGTGTGTATATAGATTGTGCTGTCAACACTCTCCAGTATTCCCCATCAATGGATTAGTACAATTGCCTGTGTAAAATTCTGTACAGGCAATCGGTCCAAGGGGATAGTTAAGGAAGGAGTTATTAAATAAAGAATAAGAAAAAGACTATCCTATCCCACACTCACTAATTCCCAAATGTAATAAATGGATATAACCACTATAAGAACAATTGACACAATAGAGAATTAATAATATCAATCACATCAAATATAAAATTGTGTTTAACATAATTACATTTATTGTCACAGTCAAAAAACGGCTATCAATATACTGTACATTCAATTACCACTTATTTTAACTATAGTGCACTGATGGAAACAAAAAGGAGAGCTCTCATAAAAAGGAAGAAAAATAAAAGTTTATGATTGGGAAATGGTATATGAAAAAAAAAACAAATTAATTCAAGCAAAGTAAAATAAGTTCTAAATTCCTGTTACAACACAGGGAGAAAGTCTCTATTGTACCATTCTCAAAAGGCACTAGAAATAGTTAAAGGTCCGGGAAGAACAAAGATCATTAACAGAGTTGGCTGTGGAGTGTGTCAGGCTAGAAAACCGTGTAGGCCCAGGAATAACCCTTTACCATTGCAAACGCTCACCATCAGGGAGCTCCAGGCAATCACGACTGTGTGTAGTATTATCATATGCAGCAATTTTACAGTCACTGAATATGTACTCACTCATACCACCATAGAGGACTCTAGTGTAATTCCACACCATCTCAGCTGTTGTTATAGGAATTTACCGCCGTAGCGGTCTATGTTCAGGGCTGTAGGGGATCCCACTATCGCGATTCCACACCTCCTTGCTGCACCTATGAGTTACTGGTCAGCTAGGTATATCCTCCTGGTGTATGTCTCTCCCCAAACAGGCTTCCTTCAGTGGTGTATAGTGGATTTCGTCTGCTCGGATAACAAACTCTGTTTACGACTCCTGGCACCTCTGCTGCAGCCTCCAAACTCTTGTATAATTAGATTCAGCCTGTTGGACTGTTAAACGCCAGCTACGAGCGTTTTACCCCTAAGGCACTGGGGCTTTGTCCGGCTCCATTGACAATCATAGATCCATGATTGTTAGCAATGTCTCTATAGGGAAAATTGAAGAAAAACTCCTCCCTCTTAGAGCCTTTTACTTGCTATTAGCTGGGGTGAAATAGTAACATTAAATTGTAACTTATAATTTAAAATTTCATATATATATATATATATATATATATATATATATATATATATATATATATATATATATACAGTATCTAACAAAAGTGAGTACACCCCTCACATATTTTTATTATATCTTTTC
The DNA here is from genome assembly GCF_027579735.1 of Bombina bombina. Classification (NCBI taxonomy): domain Eukaryota; kingdom Metazoa; phylum Chordata; class Amphibia; order Anura; family Bombinatoridae; genus Bombina; species Bombina bombina. The sequence goes on from NC_069502.1 coordinate 566,066,646, forward strand.
ATGTGACAAAACTAAAGAAATTACACTTTGCTACAATGTAAAGTAGTGTGTACAGCCTGTATAACAGTGTAAATTTGCTGTCCCCTCAATATAACTCACACAGCCATTAATGTCTAAACCGTTGGCAACAAAAGTGAGTACACCCCTAAGTGGAAATGTCCTAATTGGGCCCAAAGTGTCAATATTTTGTGTGGCCACCATTATTTCTTTCATGTAATTGGCAAGAGTCCATGAGCTAGTGAAGTATGGGATATACATTCCTACCAGGAGGGGCAAAGTTTCCAAAACCTCAAAATGCCTATAAATACACCCCTCACCACACCCACAACTCAGTTTTACAAACTTTGCCTCCCATGGAGGTGGTGAAGTAAGTTTGTGCTAGATTCTACGTTGATATGCGCTTCGCAGCAGGTTGAAGCCCGGTTTTCCTCTCAGCGTGCAGTGAATGTCAGAGGGATGTGAGGAGAGTATTGCCTATTTGAATACAATGGTCTTCCTCTAGGGGATCTATTTCATAGGTTCTCTGTTATCGGTCGTAGAGATTTCTTCTCCTACCTCCCTTTTCAGATCGACGATATACTCTTATATACCATTACCTCTACTGATTCTCGTTTCAGTACTGGTTTGGCTATCTACTACATGTAGATGAGTGTCCTGGGGTAAGTAAGTCTTATTTTTTGTGACACTCTAAGCTATGGTTGGGCACTTTATATGTAAAGTTCTAAATATATGTGTTTAAACTTATATTTGCCATGATTCAGGTTAATCAGTATTCCTTCATTCAGACTGTCAGTTTCATTATTTGGGATAATGCATATGAATATATATTTTTTCTTACCTTGAAAATTTTCAATTGACTATTTTTCCCTGCGGGCTGTTAGGCTCGCAGGGCAGAAAATGCTTCATTTTATTGCGCCATTTTTGTCGCAAACTTTTTTGGCGCAAAATGTGGTCATTTCCGGCGCCGTAGTTGACGCCGGAAGTTGTTCATAGTTACGTCATTTTTTTTTTTTACGCATGAGTATTCAGATGTTTTTTTGCGCCAAAAAATGTGGGCGTTGGTTTCGGCGTCAGAGGATGTGGCGTCATACTTGGCGCCAAAAGATATGGGCGTTGTACTTAGCGCCAATAATGTGGGCGTCTCACATTATTTAATTCTCATATTTTTGCTGCTTCTGGTTGCTAGAGGCTTGTTTGTTTTGCATTTTTCTCCCATTCCTGAAACTGTCATTTTAAGGAATTTGATAATTTTGCTTTATATGTTGTTTTTTTCTATTACATATTGCAAGATATTTCACATACTGTTCCTGAATCAGAAAATGCTAACGGATTCCTGTTGACTGATATCAGTCCTACCAAAGCTAAGTTCATTTATTTTAATGTTATGAATGTTTATCTTTTGCTATGGTTTGTAATAAGTTATCATGATAAACTTTTACATGCAGAATCTATTAGTATTTATGCTTCATATATTGCTATTCTTTTTACATCTTATGTACAAGATATACTTAGAAATTTATAAGAATATTTTTCTGATTCTATGTTAAAGGCTTTGTCTGACATCCCGCCTTCTAATGAAATTTTTAGGTCTTTTTCAAACTTCTTTTTTAGTTAATTAAGTTTCAAATGACCAACAACATACTAAATTATCCTTCTCTGATGGTGTTTTTTCTCATTCAGAATTTTCTTCATCAGATATTGACACTAACAAATCTACTTTTTTTATTTTTATTAGAGTACATTTGTTCTTTGTTGAAAAGGTGTTGATTTTTTTGGATATTGAGGTAACTAGTTCTTTATCAAGACTAGCTAACATTTTATTTCTGCTTATTATTCTTCTGTGTTTTCAGAAGTTTTTTTTCCAGTTCCTGATACTAGGGAATGGAATAGGCTGAGAATTTTCTTTTATTCCTTCTTCAAGGTTTTTAAATTATATTCTTTGCCGGCAGTTAGTTTTCAGTTTTGAGGATTCCCCAAATTAATGAGGCTATCTCTACTCCTGCTAAATATGCTATTGTTTCTATAGCAAAATAGTATTTGTTTTTTTTTTCCTTCAGATGGTTGTATCTTATTTAAGGAAAATTATTTATTTCAGGTACTTTTCTTGGACCTGTAACTTATTTGGATGATGTTGCAATTGCTGCATTTTTCTGTTTGGATACTTTAAGATCAAGTATCGGATTATGATTTATTTAGCATTGTTAAAGGGACAAATCTACTACTCATTTGAAGTTCAGACTAAGTGCTTTTGCATTGTCTTGTTATCTTGCATTTGTTGATTATGCAAGTCCAGTGTGTTGATTGGTCCTTTAACTTGATTAACATGCTAATAATTTCATTTGTGTCTTCATTTTATTAAATATTTTTGCAAATGAGGTTTAATCTATGTCTTTAGCTGTTTTAGCTAGAAGAATTTTGTGATTTCTAAAAATCCATATTTTTTTTTTCAAGATAATCAATTATTTGGTTCATAATTGGATTCAATTCTTAACTGTTATTCTGGGCTTCAAGATTGAGTTCTAAGACTAAAACTTTAAGCTTATTTTAGTTTTGTTGTTCTTACTAAGGACGAAATCCTAAATTACCCAAGTAACATGTTTTTAATTGGAAGTTTTTTCAGGTCAAAGTCAGCTCCCTAAATTTGCATGTATGTACCGTATTCCAGCTTGGCTGGTAAGGGGCAGGTTAAGACTTTTTTGAAATTTGTTTGGTTCTATTCGGTCCAAATTTCTTAGATTTTGGGTACAGAATAAGATTCAGAGTAAAACCTTCTGTGAGAAGTCTTTTTTTCTCTATTATATTCCAGCTATTCCAGTAAGGCTAACACTTTCCTTAAAGGGACATTAAACACTAAATACATGCAAGATAGAATGATACATTCAAAGAAAAGATTAGTCCATGAGTAACATGTAGATGTATTTTTTAAAGTTTCATTAGTTGTTTAAAAAGTGACAAAATAAGTGTAAAGTTTTAGTGTCTAAAAAAAAATGGGAGCTGCCATGTTGTAACTTGTGTTACCTTCTCTGCTGTGGCCAATTAGAGACAGTTATAAATAGGTCACTAGAGTGTGCAGCCAATGGTTGTGCTGGATTTAACAGTGTTCTGCACTTCCATTTCTAACAGGAACTGAAAAGCTCACAATTTCAGAATGGAATTACAGGCAAAGAGGACAAAATAAATAATGAAAGTATATTGCAGAGCTGTTTTATATATACAATTTATCATTTTATATTACCATCTCAAAGTGTTTAATGTCCCTTTAAGTGTGTTCCAGACCTATATATTTTGGGTATTGGTGAAGCGCGGCTGGTCACCCATTGGGGTTCAAGCGCTGTTCAGACCTGGAGTTTTCTGGGGTATTTATTCCAGTTCCATTTTTAGGAAATGGGTTTTGGGGTTTTATTCAAAACTAAACATTGTTCTAAAGATAGAAAATCTTTTTGAATTGTCATATAAGTATACCATCTTTTAGAATGGTATTTATATGGTCTATTTTGCCTTTTTTGGTCAATGATGCATTATTTGTTTACAATAGATACAATAGATTTTTTCATTTCAGATTATTTTCTGCGGAATCTCATACGATTTAACTTTGTTATTTCTTCAAGTCATAGTTAGAGGATCTTTTTATCAAAAGCTCCTTGATTCCTCTCACACAAGGGTCACCTTTTTTTTAGGCTTCCAGATAGATTGTGTCAATGTCTTTGTCTCTAACAGACAAGTGACAATTTATTGGGTTCCGTTTGTCGGAATCTTCAGTTTCTATTATTTCCTTCAGTTGCTATATATGCATGGAAGTTTTAGGTCTCATGGCTGCAGCATAGTGATGTCCAGAACTGTTCGCCCGCGAACGGTTCACAGCGAACATAGGTTGTTCGCGTTCGCGTTTGTGGGCGAACACATGGCGATGTTCGATCCGCCCCTATGTGTCATCATTGTGGAAACTTTGACCCTTTATGTCACAGCCGCCTGACACATTAGAGCCAATCAACATCAGACACTCCCTCACAGACACTCCCAGCTACTCGGAATCCGCCATTTTAGACTCATAATGACCTTGCTTTTTTAATGAGAGGACGTGTTGTGTTTTTGCTCCTGACATTAATAGGAAAAACATAGCTAGGCTAGTGTATTTACAGTCCAGAAGGACTCCACTCATCTCTGCTGCAAGCACAGCACCCCAAAAAGCCCTTTTTAGGGCTATATTTCGTGCAGTTTTTTTTTTTTTCGTTTTTTTTATTAGCATTTGCCTGGCTTTCAGCTGTGTGTTTAAGGCTCACAGCATATGCTGTGACTACTGCCACCACTGATATCTCCCTAACAACATTAGTTTAAATTTAACTAACCCAAAAATATAATTATTTTTCTAGTGTAATTTTTTTTCCTTTTCTATTAGGCCAGTGTCACACAGCATATACTCTGGTTCATTGCTCTGTGCCAGCCAGCAGCCACCAGTGTTAATATCCGTTTATAACATTATTTTAAATTAAAAAAAAATAAAAAAATATTTCGCTAGTGTAATCTAATTACATTTACTATCATGCCTGTGTCTGTCAGGCTCACTCAGCATTAATATACCTATTTTTTTTTTCAGTCTTTTGGATAATTGGTCTGTGCCAGGCAGCCACCCAGCACTCATATCTATTTTTCTTTCACCTTAATTTTAATATAAAAAAAAAAAAGTTTAAATTTGTTTGCTAGTGTAATCTAATATAATTTTCTATCCGGCCTGTGTGTTTTGCTGACATAGAGAGCCTACTGTGTTTACTTGCTGCCCTCCCTAGTCTATGAGCCACGACTCATATGTGTTTAACCTTTTTTTAATCCCCCCCCCCCAAAAAAAAAATTATTTCAATCATTTTTCTAGTGTAATCTAATAGTATTTTCTATCAGGCGTGTGTGTATCCGACATACAGAGCCTAGTGTTTTTAATAGCTGCCCTTCCAAGGCTATCAGCCACGACTCATATGTATGTGCTTAACCTTTTTCTTAAAATTTCCAAAAAAGTCTTTAAATCATTATGCTAGTGTAATCTAATTGTATTTTCTATCAGGCCTGTGTCTAACTGTCTATCTGACTTACACAGCATACTGTTGTTATAATTGCTGCCCTACGTAGCAGCCAGCCAGTGTGACCACTCATAGAGTCATATGTGCATTGCACTTCTTAACATAATTTTAATATTAAAATCTAAAATTTTCAAATATTTTGCTAGTGTAATGTAACTTAATTTTCTATCAGTCCTGTGTTTTTGTCACTTACACTTCATACTGTGTTAAATTGCTGCCCTACCTACCATCCACGACTCATATCTGCCAGCCTGTCTGCCAGGCCCAAGTAGCCAATTAGTGGCACCAATCACAATTCTTGTAACAGTAATAATAAAAAAAAAATCATAATTTTTTGGACTGCAAATATTCAGTCTCCTAGTGCCATTGAATTTCATTTACCTCCTGCCTGCCACTGCCAGCCTTTTGTGCCAGGCCGTCTAGCCAACTATTTACACCAATCATAATTGTTGTCACAGTCAGACAGTATAGTTATTAATTTAAATAAAAACATTTTTTTAGTGTTGATCTTAATCCTCAGTTTGCTCGTGCCTTTGAATTGCACTTTTCTACAGCCTTCCAAGCCTGTGTGCCAGGCCTACTTAAAAAATATTTACACCAATCATATTTGTTGTGACCGTATTCTAATAATTAAAAATTAAAGTTTTTGGTAATAGTTGCTGTGATTTGAATCCTCAGTTTGCTGGTGCCATTGAATAGCACTTTCCTCCTGCCTTGCAGCCTGCTGTGAGCCAGGCCCACCTAGCCAATTGTTGTCAGCAATCATATTTCTGTTAACAGTATTGCAAAAATTGTCAATCATCACTGTTTAGACTGTCAGTAATCAGTCTCCTAGTTTCCTTGAATTGCATCTACCTCCTGCCTGCCATCCTTTTGTGCCAGGCCGTCTTGCCAACTATTTACACCAATCCTAATTTTTTGTCACAGTATAGTTACTAATCACAATTAAAAAAATCTTTATTGTTGATGATCTTAATCCTCAGTTTGCTCGTGCCTTTGAATTGCACTTTTCTACAGCCTTCCAAGCCTGTGTGCCAGGCCTACTTAAAAAATATTTACACCAATCATATTTGTTGTGACCGTATTCTAATAATTAAAAATTAAAATTTTTGGTAATAGTTGCTGTGATTTGAATCCTCAGTTTGCTGGTGCCATTGAATAGCACTTTCCTCCTGCCTTGCAGCCTGCTGTGAGCCAGGCCCACCTAGCCAATTGTTGTCAGCAATCATATTTCTGTTAACAGTATTGCAAAAATTGTCAATCATCACTGTTTAGACTGTCAGTAATCAGTCTCCTAGTTTCCTTGAATTGCATCTACCTCCTGCCTGCCATCCTTTTGTGCCAGGGCGTCTTGCCAACTATTTACACCAATCCTAATTTTTTGTCACAGTATAGTTACTAATTACAATTAAAAAAATCTTTATTGTTGATGATCTTAATCCTCAGTTTGCTCGTGCCTTTGAATTGCACTTTTCTACAGCCTTCCAAGCCTGTGTGCCAGGCCAACTTAAAAAATATTTACACCAATCATATTTGTTGTGACAGTATTCTAATAATTAAAAATTAAATTTTTTGCTAATAGTTGCTG